>NW_027494198.1:0-257193 GCF_021521415.1 Bidens hawaiensis
AGGCAAGTACTCTGCGCCTCAGCGAGTCGCGCGGCGCGCGCCCAGGCGATTACTCTGCGCCACAGCGGCGCGCTGCGCGCGCCCCAGGCGATTACTCCGCGCCACAGCGGGTCGCGCGCGCCCAGGCAATTACTCTGCGCCTCAGCGGGTCGCGCGCGCGCACGCCCAGGCAATTACTCTGCGCCACAACGGGTCGCGCCGCGCTGCGCACAGGCAATTACTCTGCGCCACAGCGGGTCGCGCGCGCGCCCAGGCGATTACTCTGCGCCTCAGCGGGTCGCGCGCAGCGCGCCCAGGCAACTACTCTGCGCCACAGCGGGTCGCGCGCGCGCCCAGGCAAGTACTCTGCGCCTCAGCGGGTCGCGCGCGCGCGCCCCAGGCACTACTCTGCGCCTCAGCGGGTCGCGCGCGCGCGCCCCAGGCAACTACTCTGCCGCCTCAGCGGGTCGCGCTCGCGCGCGCCCCAGGCAACTACTCTGCGCTCAGCGGGTCGCTGCGTCGCGCGCCCAGGCAATTACTCTGCGCCACAGCGCGCAGCAGTTTTGCATTCGCGCCACCGCATACAAGTTTTCGCATACATGTTTCGCACTTCCTTTTACTAATTTGAGCAATATGACAACATTATATTGACATCAAATAAAAAAGAAAGCGAAGTAAAACATACATGCGTGAGCTCCAAGCTCAAACGCGTTGACGAGTCTTAACTCTAAAACGTCAGGGCCTTAGCCCAAAAATATGAGTCTTAGCTCAAACTTGAAGGCTGGGAATCCTCACAATTTCCCATACGGCTCCGCGCCATAGGCTGGGAATCCTCACAATTTCCCATACGGCTCCGCGCCATACTTAAAGGTTGGGAATCCTCAATTTCCCATACGGCTCCCCGCCATACTTGAAGGTTGGGAATCCTCATAAACCCGTCGGCCACGCGCCAGCTTTTATTATCATTACTTTCATTGCCCGTAAGACGCCCCGCGCGCAGGTTTCCATTATTATTACAGCCCGTAAGACGCCCCGCGCGCAGGTTTACATTATTATTACAACCCGTAAGACGCTTCGCGCACAGGCTACTGTTATTATTACAGCTTGTAAGTCGCCTCACGCGCCAGCTCAGTTATTATTACAGCTCGTAAGTCGCCTCACGCGCCAGCTCAGTTATTATTACAGCTCGTAATTCGCCTCACGCGCCAGCTCAGTTATTATTCTTAGCTCGTAAGACGCCTCTCGCACGCAGGCTTTATTATTTTCAGCTCGTAAGACGCCTCTCGCGCGCAGGCTTTATTATTTTCAGCTCGTAAGACGCCTCTCGCGCGCAGGCTTTATTATTTTCAGCTCGTAAGACGCCTCTCGCGCGCAGGCTTTATTATTTTCAGCTGGTAAGACGCCTCTCGCGCGCAGGCTTTATTATTTTTAGCTCGTAAGACGCCTCTCACGCGCAGGCTTTATTATTCTCATCTCGTAAGACGCCACTTCGCGCGCAGGCTTCATTGCTCAGCTTGTAAGACGCCTCTCGCGCGCATGCTTTATTACCCAGCTTGTAAGACGCCTCTCGCGCGCAGGCTTTATTTCTCAGCTCGTAAGACGCCTCTCGCGCGCAAAGCTTTATTATCCTTATAACTCGACACCACCATTATCTTAAGGATCACAACGCGTCACCATCATGGAGAAAATCTCCCAGACTCAAGACAATAAAGATAAGGCCGAATAAAAGGGAAAAAACCGCCCTAACACCTTATAAAGTCCAACGCTCCACCTAAGCGCTTGCGCGCCCAGGAGCAACGCTGGACTTGGGGGGGCTTGTAGGGGTATGGTATTAAACCCGGTTTACAATCCTAAATTTATTATATTTGGTTTGTTTTATTATGTGGGCTAATACATTTGTTATTGGGCTGAGGAGGTTTGTGGAGGTAGCCCTAATTGGGCTAGGCCCATTAGGGTATCATGATGGTGGCCATGAGACTCTATATAAGGAGGTCTTCACCTCCTTATCATGGGGTCATGCTCAGTAGGTGCCACCACCAGTTTTTGTGTCTGTGAACAAGAGATCTTGAAGATCTCTTAGCGGTCACCTCCACACCCCCAAAACGCTACTGCAGATCGCGAGCAGCCGGAGGAGAGGATCAGCAGACCAGGATGCGGTTCATTCATCTCGAAATCCGTGGAAGCTCCGTCATGAGTCAGGTCAGATTCCATTTCGTGCTTCGACAGCCGGAGATGTCCACACGCCCGAGGTTACATCGGGGTAATTAAAGTGTAGTGTTAGAACTTATGGAAAAATAATAGAATAAAGAAGTAAATGAATCAAGTAGAGAAGCTCATCTCTATAGGTTTGGAAACTCATCTATATTGGTTTCCAACATATGAGTCTTTAAAGATTCTTCTTCACCAATAACTCTTTTTGCATGCATGCATTTTCCTTTGAATTTTCTAGCTTGTATTTTTTCTAGCCTCTTTCAAATAAGGCACATAGCCTATTATATATACAAGAGTTAAGAGTGAGTAAAGTATCACTTAATAAGAAATTTAATAATCTAATAAAAACTAATCAAATGTCATAAAAAGGCTCTACTCAAGAGTTTCATGACTATATGAAGATTTTAATATTAATTATTATAATTAATCTTCGTTCAGAATATTCTATTTTTCCAACATAATCGCCTTAAGAGCCCCAAAGGGACGAATGGAATTGAAATCCCTGGAACAGTTAGTGTTAAAACATATAATCATTTTTTGAGAGTTCAACCGAATTTTAGGGTTTTCGCACGTCACCAAGGTGCGATCTTGATTTCTCGCGTGTCGCTACAAACAAAATATCCGGTCACAATCCTCGCGCGTCGCGAGGCATGACACTTGATTCTTCGTGTCATGCGACGAACCTAGTCATGCCAAATTTATCTAGATTCGTTATGAATCTGGACGCGAATGTTTAACCATACACCCATGCCCCATTTTTAATCTCTTTTCAATCTTTAATCCTACATGTACGCTATTATTCACGTTTAAACACGGAACTAAAATTTCTTCTCGAACTTATTTCATTTCTTGCTTTCTTTCACTTTCTTCCCACGTTCTTTTTCCAGTTTCGTTTATGCTTCAAAATATGAACTTTCACATAAGAAACTTAGCAACATATAATTAAATGTATAATTATCAAATAACAACTAAAAAACGTTATTAAATTTCTGACAATTAAGGAAAATTATAGATAATTTGACGTACATTTTATGACACATTAGAACAATATGAATCATGTTTGTGTATAACCGCTTTCCCTCTCTTGTAGTGTTAGCTATGAGGCAGGGCTGGGTGGTCGACCGATCCTGACCCGACACTCTGACGGGCCAAAACTATTTTTTTAAAACATTATGTATATTTTTTGAAAAAATATGTATTATTAATGTTTAAACCTATTTACTTAACTCACTTAAGACCTAAAATTTTTTTTTCCGCCTTTAGCCTAAAATATTTTAACAATTCTCAAAGACAGGCCTGCTCTATTGCCTCTGGTAACACTAAACATTAAGGCACACTAGCAAATTCAATTATATAACATTTGAGTACAACCAGCTTATATAAGTTTTCACAGATCTCATATAATAGTACAACATTATCATATAACTAAAACTTACTAACTCATTTTTCAGCACAAGCAAACACTACTTTACATATCGATATTCAAGAATTCAAAAAACCCCTAATGTGAAAACCGACAAACAATTGACACCATCACTATCTCTCTTGTTTATCATGGCACTAGAATCCTGAATTCTTTGGGCATTAATACCTCTCAGAACTATCCACTCTTTCCACTTAAATAGTTTTGTAATCCTACTTCTAAATCCATACCTTGTCCGTCATTGAACTAGAACTTAGAATCCTTTGGATAGGAGTACCTTTTTATACGTCTTGTTTCGCTAGGTTATAAAACCCTTTTGTACTTGTGATTAATGTTGTGATTTTTAGAAAAGTGTAGGACTTAACATGTATATTGAAATTATTTTAATATCAAATTCTAACACAAATTAAAGACTAGGGATGAACATCTGGTACCGAGTACCGGTATCATATCAATAGATTCGGTATGGTATTAAGTACAACTTTTTCAGAAACTCGGTATCGGTATCTTCGGGTTCGGCGCTTAACAACACCATATAGGGATGAACATTATGTAATGAGTACCGGTACCATAGCGATATTATACCAAACCAATACAATACCCCAATAGATTCGGTATGGTATTTGATATCCAATTTTTTAGAAATTTAATAATGATATGTTTGATACTGATACAGTACCGATCTTATTGTTAATTTGCATATGAGTATAGGATAGGCAAGAAGCATGGCAATTTTCGGCATAAATTTAGTATTATAAAAAGGACAACTAATATTTATGTCGTCTTCTTGTCTTGTCAACTAGTGGATGATCATTTAGTTGCATAAATTTTTATAATTGTTTAAGAAAAGAGAGGTAATATTGTAATTATATTATAATTATTATTCCTTCGAGGACCAACAAAATCACATCTATTCATAAATAAACGACTAGTAAGGAGCTAAACGCACCCGTACAACAACCATCCAAGAAAACAAATACTAGAGAACAACAACCACATAAACAAACAAACAAAAAAAATAATAATAGAGAACAACCACACAAACAAATATCCAAACAAATTAAGGTTGAACTTACATCAATACTCCCACAAGAGTCGATCTCTATCTACTCTTCACCCACATGCATCCCACGCCTTGACATCTACGAGAAAATAATCAATCGTGTTTCACTATTACAATACAAGATTAAATATAGGTTTACAATCCTACAATTGTGGAATTGATTTATAATAAATAAGGAAAACAATCAAGAAGAAATTTCATCCAAATATAACATTTGATTTAAACGTTTGAGCAGGAGCTTTGTGTATCTTCAATATGCCTCCACAAGATGGATGTTAGAGAGGTAAGATCAGTCTTGGAAAAAAGATTATAAAACTACGGTTTTAGTAACGGTTTTGTAAGAGCTTCAGTAAGCTGATCGTCACCGGAGATGTGTGTGATCCGATATGATGCGTTGTTGAACCTTTTCCCTTACAAAGTGAAAGTCAAGTTCAAGGTGTTTCATTCGTGAGTGGAACACCGGGTTTGCCGAGTAATGTGCAGCACTTAAATTATCACAATATATTGTTGGAGTAACAATAGACTTATAACCAAGTTCAAATAATAATGAGATAATCCATTATACTTCGGTTGTTGTGGAGGCAACGACTCTGAACTCGGATTCAGTGGAGGACTGGGGGAAGGTTGGCTGACGTTTAGACATCCAAGAAACGAGATTAGAACCTAGGTATACTATGTATCTCGTGGTACTACGATAGGTAGACTTGCCACTTGCACAATCGGCATCTATGAAAGCATGGAGATGTAGAGGTGAATTAGGTTTGAAAAATAAATCGTAGTGGAAGGTACCATGAAGGTAACGAAGTAGCCTTTTGAGGGTGGCCCAATGTAAGTTTGTGGGAGAGTGCATGAACTGAGAAAGTTAGTTGACCACAAATGCAACATCGAGTCTAATAAGTGATAAATATTGTAAGGCCCCAACGAAAGTGATATAACACTTAATATATATAAATCCCGTGTACATTTTAATTAATATTTTATTAGTTTTGTTCAGTTTCATGTAAGATTTATATAATACTAACATGTTTTTATATTTTAGGTTCCGCATTTTAATTGTGGTGAAAAGATGACGAAAATTGAGTGAAAACGAGCTGAACCGGAGAACCGGACCATCAGGAAACGTACAGGACCAGTTCAGGAGAGAACCGGGCCGGAGTTGGTCCCCCCCATTACATTGCTGGAGCGCCGCGCGACGGGGAGGTCAAGCTTTCCGCGCGGTGCGGTGGGTCTTGCTTCCAGATTGTTCCACGGATTTTAGGGTTTTGACTTGTAATTTCCTATATAAAGCCCCCTAAACTCAACCTTAAATGTACACTGAAGTTGCCATCCGAATTTGTGGAGTTCAACGCTTAGGATTGCATCTTTTGGTGACTTTAGAGTTGAAGAATCATTCGGTGGTACGCGTATTGGTTGAATACGAAGAACACAGGTTTTATCTTCTGTTTTCTTTCATTTTATTTTATTATCGCCATGAATTGTTATTTGATTGTTTTGTTTAAACTTGAGATGTTAGGCTAAATTGCATGAACTACTTAGGCTTATGATGAACCTACTTTGATGTTTTGATTTGACTTGGGATTATTTATCGTTATGGTTTTTATGATTTAGTAAAAGATTTAATTATATTAAATTGATGCATATGGATGCTTAGGATTGTTTGATGAGTTTTATTCCATAGTTTCCTTGATTATTGTTTGTCATATGATAGGTTGTTATTAGGTCAATTACTTTGTGTTCTTGATTATTTTGTGATTGATTTCATGATAAGATCACAGGAATAATATTGTCAAACAAACCTAAGTGTGCCGCTAACCTAAAATCTGTAAAGTACTAGGTTATTGATAGATCTTTATTATTTAATCTTGCTAGATTTAGTTCTTCGTGAGGAGTCCGTCTAGGTTTGATTATTTATTATTGTCTATTATTATTATTGATAGATCTTTATTATTTAATCTTGCTAAATTGCCTTTGATTTTCGCGCTGTAAGGTAGGATTTCATTATAAAGGAACTAAGTTATAATTAATTAGGTGACCGTAAGAAAACTTGATTTCTAATACTGGTGTGCGTTAAAACTTATTAGAAACCCATAGGTGTTTTCTTGAGAAGGGTTAGGGGTCATTTTCGGGTTTTCTTTTAAGTGTCTATTTTACGATCCAGTCTATAACCAAATATTTTCACGGTTAATCAATAACTAAAATTTAGGGGATTCTAGCCTAGGCAGTTTTTATCATCATCTTATTTAATTAACAAACTCTTGCTTTCGTTTAAATTACTTGTTTCCTTAATCAGTTTTTAATAATAGTCTTAAATTAGTATTTTAAATAAAACCCCCTCAAACAAATATAAATTAATAAGTCGTGTCTGTAGTTAAGTCTAATTAGCTAATAAATGTAAAGTAGAGAGTCTTGCGGGTTCGATATCCGGACTTACTTAGCTTTACTAGAGTCGATCGGTTCACTTGACGGTTAGTAGTTTAGTCGAGTTTTAGAGAATCTAGAGTATTACTTAGTGTTTATTTTTTGTTAATTTAGTTCATAATTATTAAACTACCTTTAGCACATCAAGTTTTTGGCGCCGCTGCCAAGGATTCTTGGCAATTGCGTTATTAGCTTTAATTGGACCTACTTGCTACATTACGTGCTACTTCTTTTGCTTTACGTTTTGTTTGAGACGTTGGAGTCTAATTAAGTCTAGTTTATTTTTAATTGTTGAATTATTTTTTATTTTTAGAATTGTTTTATTAGAATCTACTTACTCGGCCTTGTGCGTTTTGTAGGTATATGCCACATCTTCGTTCGCAAGGACCACCGTTGGATTGCTTTGGACCTATTCCATTGAAGTCTGAGGCAAGTTCGACATCATCATAAAGGCAACCAATCACCATTGATATCTCACAAAATTCATCACCCGCAAGTTCACCACCACCAAGTCCCAGAAACATCCCAATTAACCAAATGGCCAAAAATAATCGAACCGTGTACTAGCAAGGTTTTGAAGGGTTCGATGGAGATCACTCACCCATTGTCACTCCCGAGATTGATAACCCCAACTCATGGCAGATTCCATCCTACATCGTGGCCAACATCATGGCAACCGATCACCATTGATATCTCACAAAATTCATCACCACAAGTTAACCACCACCAAGTCCCAGAAACATCCCAATTAACCAAATGGCCGAAAATAATCGAACCGTGTACAAGCAAGGTTTTGAAGGGTTCGATGGAGATCACTCACTCATTGTCACCCCCGAGATTAATAACCCTAACTCATGGCAGATTCCATCTTACATCATGGCTAACATCACCCAACAACACCAATTCCATGGTCGTGAAGATGAAGATGCACTGGCACAAATCAACAGTCTTACTCATGTGTTCAAAATGTTCAACTTGCAAGGTGCTAATGAGGATGCAATCTTCCTTCACTTGTTCCCGTTTTCACTTTCGGGTCGTGCCACCACTTGGCTCGATTCGCAACCTGCTGGAGCATTCACTACTTGGGAGGCGCTTCGCAATGCATTCATCAAGAAGTACTTTCCACCTGCTAAAGCTTCTCGCCTCCGTGATCAGATCCACTCCTTTCACATGGAGCCGTATGAGCCATACTACCAAGCTTGGGAGCGCTTTTAGAATTTGCTTTCCCGTTGTTCACAACATGGGCTCACACCTTAGGCCCTTGTTGAGAAGTTTTACAATGGGGTTACTTATGAGGCTCAAGCGAGGTTTGATGCCGCTGCTGGGGGTAATTTGATTGATAGAAAGAATGCAATCGAGTGTAACGAGATGTTTGAACCAGGTTACTCTGATTGACAGAAAGAATGCGAAGAAGCCACATAACAGGAATTCCAATCCTATCACCAGTACACCCTCATCTTCTCAAGGTGTGCACCAGGTTACTTTGGATACTGGTGTGGCTGCTGCTTTGGAAAATATTTCCCGAGATTTGAAAGAGTTAAAGGCTAAGGTAGATAAGTGCGAGCTGTATAGGGGTGGCCATGGTACGTTGGAGTGTCCGTTGATGAACAATCAAGAAGTTGATTTCATGGCTGGTCAGAACAAGTTCCAAAATGCTTACAACAACAATCAAAACTGGAAAAACTACAAGAATCAGAACCAGAATCAAGGGCAAGGTAACTCGAATTGGCGTCCGGCCGGTGGACCACCTGGTTTCCAAGCCGCCTATAACCGAAATCAAGGTCAGTATAACAGTGGAGGTTCTAATGGTCAAAGTTTGGGTAGTGGGCAAGATTTGAGTGGTGGTATGGGAAGGTTGGAAGAGATGATGCAGCAAATCCTTACTAGAGATCAAGTTACTCAAAAGACTCTTGCCGATCATGATCTGCTTTTGAAGAATCAACAGTCGTCTCTACTCGACATGCAAAGGTCCATTGGCGATATTGCTCGACGATTGGATGAGAGATCCCGGGACAGTTTTCAAGTTCTACTCAGCAGAATCCGACCGCTCAACTAAAGGCGATTACTACTCGTAGCGGAAGGGTTTTGGGTCCCGAGGTAAGAAGAGGTGAGGTTGAAGCTGAAGATGAGGAGGTGATGGATGAAGAGATCAAGATGGAAGTACCCGGAAAAATGTAGAACACTGCACCAGTTGCACCGCCAGTGGAGAAGAAGCCGGTTGAAGTCCGGCCATCACCTATGATCGATCACTCTTGTGTCCCGTACCCCACTCGCTTCAAATATCAAAAATACACGTGGGTGTACGGGCACTTTCTCGACATGTTCCGAAAATTGAAGATTAATCTCCCGTTCATTGAAGCCCTCTAACACATGCAGAAGCACGTGAAGTTTTTGAAGGACCTGCTGAAGAGGAAGGATAGGTTAGGGGAGGTTTCATCGTTCTCCCTTTGTGGAGATTGTTCGGTGGTGGTGTTGAACCATGTGCCCGAGAAGTTGTCGGATCTTGGAGTGTTTACGATTCCTTGCTTGTTTGGTAGTGATGTGATGAGCCATGCATTGGCGGATTTGGGGCAAAGCATTAATTTGATGCCTTATTCTTTGTACGAGAAGTTGAAGTTGGGCGATCTTACACCGATTCGCATGTTCTTATCTTTGGCAGATCGTTCGGTCAAGTATCCGCAGGGTATTATTGAGAATTTGCTAGTGAAGGTTGATAAGTTTGTGTTCTCTGTGGATTTTGTGATGCTCGACATGGAGGCCGACGAGAAGATTCTTCTTCTTCGTCCATTTTTACGAACCGCAAAGGCGCTTATCGATGTATATGATGGGAAGATCACGCTTCGGGTTGGTGATGAGAATGCTACATATGATGTCGCGAGGTCGATGAGGCATCCGGGTGTTCAAGATGATTTCAGTGGTTCATGCCACTCGGTTTATTTTATTAACTCTTTTATTGCTAGTGTGGATAGTTGTTTTGACTATTTTTGTGGTGCGGATCTCGTGGGAAGTAATGGTTCGGTCGATTGTGATGATTTGGCTGATGTTGAGTCGTGTGAAAATGATTCGGTTTGTGATGAGTTGGTTGAGATTTTGGGATTACCCGAGATTATAAAGGTGAATGAGATAAGTTATGAGAGTGAGGCAGGTTCTGTGGAGAAACCCTCTCCGTTGGAGTTTAAAGTTCTCCCGTCACACTTGGAGTATGTTTATCTCGGTGAGGGCTCAAACTTGCCAGTTATTTTGCCCTCTAAATTAACGGAGGAATAAAAGTCAAAATTGATTGAAGTTTTGAAGTATCATATGGGGGTAATTGCATGGAGACTTTTCGATATTCAAGGTATTAGCTCCGCTTATTGCACACACCAAATTCTAATGGAAGATGAGTACAAACCGGTGGTACAATCACAACGACGTCTTAATCCGAATATGCAAGAGGTGGTAAAGAAGGAGGTGTTGAAGTTGATGGATGCTGGGATGATCTACCCGATTTCCGATTCTCCAGGGGAGAGCCCGACCCAAGTTGTTCCGAAGAAGGGTGGTATAACAGTAGTGATGAACGAGAAGAATGAGCTTATCCCTTCGCGTACGGTTACCGATTGGCGAGTTTGTATTTATTATCAGAGATTGAACGATGCCACCTGGAAGGACCACTTCCCATTGCCGTTTATTGATCAGATGTTGGACCGTTTGGCAGGTTAGCAGTTTTATTGTTTTCTTGATGGTTTTTGGGGATATTTTCAAATCCCCATTGCACCGGCAGACCAAGAGAAGACGGCTTTTACATGTCCCTGTGGCACGTTTGCGTACCGTCGCATGCCGTTTGGACTATGTAAACGCTTCGGCTATGTTTCACCGTTGTATGGTGGCCATCTTTCAAGATATGATGGAAACATCCATGGAGGTGTTTATGGACGATTTTTTGGTTTATGTAATTCTTTCAAACACTGTTTAGCTAATCTTGAGAAGATGTTGAAGAGGTGTATTGAAACGAAGTTGATGCTGAATTGGGAAAAGTGCCATTTTATGTTGACGGAGGGGATCGTGTTGGGTCATAAGATCTCGAGACACTACAAGAAAACGGAGCTTTAGCGACGACAATGTCGTCGCTAATACCCCTATAAATCGTCGGTAAAGGTTTTAGCGACGAAAAATCGCCGCTAAAAGATTGCCGGTAATAAACCGTCGCTGATACCTTGGTGTCGTCGCTAAAGCTCGTAGTATCGTTGCTAAAGATTCTGTGCCACGTCAGATGGATATCGTCGCTAACGGTATGTGCCACGTCACTAACTGACACGTCATCCAGTATTAGTGACGACATAAGTCGTCGCTAAAGCTTGAATTTGTTCAAACGGATACCTTTTTAGCGACAATAGCTGTCGTCGCTAAAAGTCAAAATGTCGTCGCTACATAGTCAAAATGCAGTTTTTCCTGTAATTTCCATTTTTCTACATTCAATAACCTGCATATGTTTTGGTTTTGACATAAAAGAACTAATTTATAAACACACAGCCATTTGTCTATAACATTAAAAACTACACAACATGTCCGCAATCCATAACCCAATTATCTTGTCTAGTTAACATAAAACATAAACAGCTAGTCATCATCCCCATGTTGTCTAGTTAGCATCTAACATCAAACATAAAACATCAAAACCAAAAAACATAAAACATTATAAAACCCCTAATTCATATCATCATCCCCATCGCTATCGCTATCGTCAACACTATCTTCGCCAGCCCGGTTTGATAACTTACTCGAACTCATAAGCTCATGAAAACAATTTCTAAAGGTTGGGTCTTCAAACATCAACCGGATT
The DNA here is from genome assembly GCF_021521415.1 of Bidens hawaiensis. Classification (NCBI taxonomy): domain Eukaryota; kingdom Viridiplantae; phylum Streptophyta; class Magnoliopsida; order Asterales; family Asteraceae; genus Bidens; species Bidens hawaiensis. Next base: position 11,914 of record NW_027494198.1, read on the forward strand.
TGATCCTACAAAATCGATTATACATAATAAGTTAAAACAAAAAATGCTTCACATGTTATACCCGGTTTACCCGATAACATTAACCCATTTACTCGATGATATGCCCGATATACCCGGCATAACTCTCTCTATATAATAATAATAATAATAATAATAATAATAATAATAATAATAATAATAATAATAATAATAATAACGGGATACATGAAACCCGACGGGTAATTACCCGATAAATACCTGACGGGTTTTGGACGGGCTTCAATAATCGGGTATGGCCTTGGGAATACCTAAACCCGTCCCGACCCATTGTCATCCCTATACTCGAGTACAAACATTTTTAAGTGGGTAAAACAAGTGTCAAAATTAACCCATAATTAACTAACTTTAGCATTCTAACATTCATTCATCAAGACTTATCAACAAAATAAGCTAGTTTCACCTGTGTCATTGGCTGACTTGGTGTATTCGCCTCCTTTTCATTAGCCGAACTCGTCGATGTAAATCCCAAAGGAGGTTTGCGCCCAATCCTTCTAATAATCCCGCGTTGGGCACCCATCACCGTTTTAAACACTTCAACGTCATTCAGTTGTGATAGGCCACCTTCTTCGCATGGGGTTTGAGTTTGAATCTCATACTCTCGCTCTAAAGCGTGCTGTATTTCACAAAGTTGAGTTAACAGATTTATAAAATATATATACACACACAAACATATATTGTACTTTAAATAAATACTTACATATTGTTGTTCCGTTTTCTCGTCATAAAAATTCCCGTCTTTATCTGTATTAACATCATGAAACGTCTAAAGTCGGGCCTGATTCTGTTTAACATTAAAAATGAGATTGTAGTTTAATAAATACTTTTATATATGGACGGACAGCATGGTATCTATATATACTACACACACATATCTGATACATATATATATATATACATATATATATATGCATATATATAATATATGTATGTATTTATAATACATATTACCTTTTTGTAGGTAGTGCTAGTGTATGTGCTTGAACCCCCCAGTTCACCTTTCTTTGTTTTTGACGAACCCCTTTGTTTGATTCCGAAATTTTCATATGCTCCTTCGACCTAAAAAACTCGATAGCTTTCAACCAGTTATCGACTTCCATACCCGTGGGGACGTTTCTCCTTGCTTTCTCAATATCATGCACACCACCAAATCGTAAAAAGTGTCTTTTTGCATCGTGTTTTCGACCTTGATATCGGTTTTGGATAACCGCATCGATGCCGCCCTGCAGCTGTCGACTTTCCCTATCTCGCTTAACCGCTTCCAAATCAAACTTTCCCTAGGAATTAAACAAAAGCAATTAGTCATGTAAAAAAACGATTAAATGTGACCATCTAAAAATTACTAAAATAATTCATTTACCTTGAGATACTCTTCCAAAGGCATTCTTCTCTACTGGGGAAACAATATTTCCAAGATTTTTTGTCAAACGCGATAGACTTGCACATATAAATCCCAACCTCCCGCGTGAAGTAATCATTATGATTACCGACCGGTGTGTATGTAGCAATTCTATCAAAAGGAAGATCCGAAGGTCCGCCTTTTTTTTGCAATCTCTTGGGCGAGTTTTAAATTTTTCGCCTTTCCTCTTGTATTTTTTCTTGGAACGACTGCAATTATAAAAATAAATTATTAGTCATGATATTTACAATAATGAACAAATACAATATATAAATAAATAAATTATAGCAATACTTACCATCTTGCTCGTGCAGATCTCGCCCGTTGCCAAAAGGAGGTGGTGGATCCCCAGCGCTATCACCGCCATGCCCAAGGCCCATGACATCAGCTATCATAAAAGCTGAGACAAACACAAACATAAACAAAATCATATCCTATAAAGTTACAAATAATAATTACAAACAGTGTCTCTAAAATACAAATAGAAATTACAAACATTGTCTCTAAGATACAAATCGAAATGACAATAAGCAAAGAGTTACAAAAAGAAATTTCAACAGTTCTTCTACAAATAGAAATTACAATAAGTAAAGAGTTACAAGAAAAAAAATTACAACTATTCTTTTAATCAGACTCTCCATCAGAAAGTTCAATGTCTCTTTCAGACCCCTCGGTGTCATAATCAATATCGTTCTCCTCATAATCAGTCTCAACCTCGGATATTTCGTTGACGATATCCGGCGGCGGATCAACTTCAGTTGCGAGCTCGCCCTCGGTAACATAAGTAGGCATGTTTTGAAAGTATTGGCTGAAATCAATTAAAATTTTACTATTAGATGAAGAGGAGTTGTGAATGACCTCAAGATCTTCGGTTATGTCATTGTCAACACTTTGAACATTCTCGGCGCGACCATCATTTAACGGTATATCCCAAATTTTTCGATGATTAACATTCTCAACGACCCACCGATGGTTATTATTTTGGTTTCCTCGAGAAGGTTCACGGATGTAGAACACTTGCTTGGCTTCTGAGGAAAATATGAGTTGATCTTCTTTGTCCCATTCATGTTCTGTGTTTATACTAGTGATGTTATTCTCACATCTAACACCCCTTTGAGTATCGAACCACTTGCACCGAAATAGGACAGTTGAATACCCATTTCGATAATGCACCTCAATAATTTCTTCTACTTGGCCATAATATTTCTCACTGCCATCTCCCTCCACAAGAACCCCAGAGTTTTGCGTTGTGCTTCACGAGAACGTACCATAAATCTAACACCGTTGACTATGCAAGCAGTGTAAGTAGAGACACTTATTTCCGCACCCATTGAAAGGGCATATAGCTCTGAATGGAGTTCTGGAGAATTTTAAGTTTTCATCAAATAGGCCTAACAAATATAGAGTAGCGCGTGTTATATATGTATCACCTAACAAATATGTGTGATATGTATATTAACTTCTCGAGAAACCACTTTGGAAATTTGGTTTTAACATTATCTTGGGGATGTTCGGATTTGAATTCACTAAATTGATGACAAAAATATACAAGACTTAGGAAAGGAAAAATAATTAACTCATAACAAAAAGTTAAAAGATAGGAAAAATACTTCATATAGTTCCTGACTTCTTGACAGCTATCAAGGACAAACCATTCTATCTTTAGTTTTTCGCTGGGAGAAAGTTGTTTGATCTTTGTTGCGTTAGCCAGACGACATTCAGACTCAAACACCCACAACTTTGTTTTTTCAATGACGACATCCTAGTTTCTGTCGGGTGAGTCTGAACATCTCGAAGGTACATTGAACAAAATGATAGAGCTTCTTCAGCAATATAACCTTCATCTATACAACCTTCTGGCCTTGCCATGTTTCTAACATAGTTTTTTAGTTTTTTCATATATCTTTCAAATGGATACATCCACCTCATACATACCGGACCTCCGCGAATCGCTTCATCGGGTAGATGCAAAACCAAATGAACCATGATGTCAAAAAATGCCGGAGGATAGATCATCTCTAATTTGCACAAGATTGTAAGAATGGAATCCTTCTCTTTTTTCATGTCCTCCACCAATAGTGTTCTAGAGCAAAGTTGCTTAAAGAACATACATAGGTCTATTATCGGTGTATAAGTTTCTTTGGTCAGAAACCCTCTAACACCAATTGGTAGCAAGTGTTGCATAAGAATGTGACAGTCATGAGATTTCAAACCAGAAATGTTAGTATTGTTATCTGTAACTCTTTTGCTGATATTAGACCCAAACCCATCTGGTAGCTTAACATCTTTTATAAATTGACAGAAAAGCTTCCGATCACTGACCTTGAATGAGTATTTTGGATGTGGCTTATAGAACTTATTACCCTTTTTTTTCAACCATTGCGTCTTCCGAATCTTTAGCTTTTCCAAGTCGACCCGTGCATTTGTAGTGTCTTTAGTCTTATCGTTCATTAGAAGAGTACCCAACAAACTGCCGCACACATTTCTCTCAATATGCATTACATCTAAATTGTGCTTCAGATGCAAAGTAGACCAATACTCAAGTTCGAAAAAAATGCTCCGTTTGGACCCGTTCAACTCGAAATCCTCCCGCTTTCTCGTAACACCTCCAAAATCAGCATCATTAAATTGATCGAGTTGAGCTTCTATATCAGCATCACTAAATTGTTTCGTAGGGGCTCTATTCTCGGGTTGCTCGTTAAAGTTCAAACTTGTTCTCCACGGATGGTTAGTATCAAGGAACCGACGATGGCCCACATATACGACTTTATTTGTTACACCTATTGCAGAGTGTCTTCGTTGCAAGTCGGGCATGCTTTGTAGCCCTGTCCACTCCAACCTGATAAACTACTACAAGCTGGAAAGTCGTTTATGGTCCATAAGAACGCTGCCTTCATGGTGAAAAATGTGTTTGTTTCTCTGTCTTTAGTACGTACACCTGACAGCCACAAATGCTTAAGCTCATCCACCAAAGGCCTAAGGAAAACGTCCATGTCCTTCCCGGGTGATTTAGGGCCAGGAATTAACAAAGTCAACATGAATGAAGACTCTTTCATGCATAGCCATAGAGGCAAATTATATGTGGTGAGTACAACCGGCCACGTGCTATGAGCCGAACTCATGTTACCAAATGGATTAAACCATCGGCTGCAAGCCCTAGGCGAACATTTCGAGGTTCACTCGAGAAGTTAGGGTACTTTTTATCAATTTCTTTCCATGTAAATCCATCAACTGGATGACGCATCGTACCCTCCTCTGCTCGCCCGGTACTATGCCAAGTCATATCTTTTGCTGTGTGCCTTGAACAATACAAACGTCGTAGTCTGGGGGTTAAAGGAAAGTATCGTAATACCTTGTGAGGTACCTTCTTTCCTTTTGTGTTTGTATCGACCCAACGACTTTCATTACAAACAGGACAATTTTGCAACGAGTGGTGTTCTTTCCAAAAGAGAGCGCAGTCATTTTTGCACACATCTATCGACTCGTACCCCAAACCAATATTCTTTAATCTCTTTTTGGCTATATAATGCGAAGGGGGAATCGTGTTGCCTTCGGGATGTGAAGATTTCAACAACTCGAGAATCTCATTAAATGAACTATTAGTCCATTTGTTCTTCACCTTGATAAGCATAAGCTTTGCTAAAAAGTCAAGGGAAGAAAACTTAGTACAACCCGGATATAATTCTGTCTCAATTTCCTTTAATAGTTCTTCAAAATCATCACGTACACCCCTAATCTCTGTACCCGAGTTCCGTCGAGGTTGGTATCCTCTTCCGTACGCTCCTCCATAATGTCATTAACAATACCAGCCATATCGTTTCTTGGCAAATCATCATCTACAACTATAGCTGGAGGAACTATTCTTTCACCATGATAGACCCATCTCGTGTACGATGGGCATAAACCAAATGCATACATATGATATTTCATTTTGGTAAAGAATATTAACTGAGTATTGTAACACTTCGCACACGCACATCTAACATTGCCTTTACTATCGACTAGTCCTTCGCATAGTTTGATAAAAGAGTTGAGTCCTTGCTCATACTCAGGTGAGCTACGGTCTGAACTGGTAATCCAGCTTTTATCAACAGGCATGATGCAACTGAAACATAATTTAGATTAGAGTATTCCCAAGGGTAGGCTACTAAACCCACTTTTTGGATACATTATTTCATATATGAATGTGTATTACATGGTTGTTTGTTTAAGAAAACTTCGGCAGCATTTTCCCATAGCACACACACACACACACACACACACACACACACACACCCGACGAGCAAAGAGAAAACATCAACCGAATTTTTCTAAGCAAATAATCATGTAATACACATTCACATCCTAAATGAGATAAAGTATTCAAAAAGCAGTCCCAAAACCGGGACAACCCGAAACTAATTTCTACATTAATTTCGGGCGGGTATTTCGCAGATCGTGAATATTAAGCAAGACATCGTTTAAACGAACAAAAAATGCGGGCTCGGGCTAGGGGTGGGAGTCAGCTACTGCCATTCCATGGTAAAAATATAAATTATTTATAACAATATGAATTATAAAATCTTTACATTATTGTTTTCTTGATTTCGTGCTAGTGGTGACTTATATGTTATGTTGGTTAGAGCCTACCCTTTTGAAGACCCGAAGACCCTCAGAATTTTCGTAAAACAATCGGCATAAGACATTGACTTTCGGGTCAACTTTGATACTTTCAGATCTCGAAAATAAAACAAGTTTAATTAAATATTTTACAAGTAACTTCTGTTTGTTTGCTGTTTTGGTGTTAAAACTGCTCATTAAACTTATCCTAAAAAAATGCCATAATCACAAGCCCGTTTTAGCTATAGTATTATAGAAAAATGTGAGCGTATATAGCTACAGACGATAATGCGAGCTTGGGCTGGGGTTCAGATTAGGCCCGTTTACACACATTGACACCACACATACATACACAGACATAAAGTGCGGGCTCGGGCTCGGGTTCGGATTAGGCTCGTTTATACACCTAGAAACCCACACAAACATACACACAAACACAAAATGCGGGCTCGGGCTCGGGTTCGGATTCGGCTCGTTTACACAAATTGACACCCATATACATACACATATGTATACACATACATGCAATCTCCAAAATTATACCTAAAATGCCCCAATTTCATAGGTATTATACCTAAAACTTCCAGAAATAAAAAGTATTACACCTAAAATTAATATGTATTATACCTAAAAACCTAAAAAATAACATGTATTATACATTAATTGACAGTATGACATAAAATACCCAAGTTTTGTACTTACTTGTAGCCGCGATTCTCGAACGTTAGCTTCGACAGCAGTTGTTGCAGGTGCTCCGATGATGGTTGCAGGTGCTCCGGCAATGGCAGCGATGCGGTGAAAGATTTGGTGTGAGAGAGTGAAATATTAGAGAGTGAAAGATTTGGTGTGAGAATGAGAGGGAAAGAGAAGGATGGAGGGAAATACTCCCGCTATTCAGTCTCTAACCCCAGCCATCTAATGTAACATCCTAAAATATATAATGTTGAATAAAGAAAGTTACGTTTAGTGATTTCGCGTTATTAATTAATTAATATCGAGTAAAGAACGGATCATGGACTTAGATTAATTGAGATGGGTTAAATGAGAATGGGCCTTAGGTCCATGGGCTTTAAGGGATATAAATATCCCCTAAACCAAGCTAAAACCCTAAACCCTCATTTCATTTCCATCATAATCTCTACACACTCCAAACACACATACACACCATAAACGAGCAAGACCCGAGAGAGAGTAAACGTTAGTTGGTATTAGATCTTATTACACGAGATCTAGAGTACATAAGCAAGCTAACCAAGATCGAACGAGCGCTAAAGGTATGTTCTTGACCTTTAAAGTTTACGTAGTATTGAACGTTTTTACTTAAAGGTCCAAGCTTTATAGTATATACGGGATATATATATGACCGAAAACGGTTAGGGAACATAGTGGGTGATGTCGAACCATAACAAGGGTATTAAAATCGCCATAATGCTTGATAAAAAACTAAACCCGTAGCTGAACTGGGTAACTTCGCCTGCAAAAGCTTAACTTCGCCTTCAAAGCTTAACTTCGCCTTCAAGGCTTAACTTCGCCTACGGCCAAGTTCTCCTAACTGGTAACTTCGCCTAAGGCCAAGTTCGCCTAATTGATAACTTCGCCTAAGGCCAAGTTCGCCTAACTGGTAACTTCGCCTAAGGCCAAGTTCGCCTAATTGATAACTTCGCCTAAGGCCAAGTTCGCCTAACTGATAACTTCGCCTAAGGCCAAGTTCGCCTAACTGATAACTTCGCCTAAGGCCAAGTTCGCCTAAGGTTTAACTTCGCCTAAAGTTAAGTTCGCTTAGAAAATAAATTAAAAACCTAATGGAAAATGTGTTAAGACAGTTAATGTAAATAAAAGCTAATGGAAAATGTGTTAAGACAGCTCGACCCCAGCCAGGGGCTCTGCCCCTTGGACCCTGCTTGGGGCTGCCGCCCCTAGACCCCGCTGCCAGGGGCGCTGCCCCCCGGACCCCCGTTCGTTGTGGGTAGTAGTTAAGACTAGAAAGATGATATGAGTAGTGATAGTTAATTGATACGTATACTTGTTATACAGTCAGCCGTGCACAACTGAAGAAAGGGATTACGATTAACGGTGAACGTAACCGTGTTCAGGTGAGTTTCTAGCCCCAATTATGTGTTATGCTTTCAGGGCTGTGTGCATACTCGATATGTTTGTTAATACGCTTATCCTAAGAGATAAGTGTATGCCTTATGTGAATGATGTGATATGTATGAATGATGGCTTGACGGTACGTGAACGATCTTCGGATATTGCACGTACTGTCAGGTTGTAACGCTATCTATAAGGTAAGTATGATATGTATGCTTATGTGTATGAATGTGATAAAGTTAATAAAAGAAGGAAAGGATGGTTGTATGGTTACGAAGAGGGTACCGGGCCCTAATAATACTCGAGGTATGATGTATGGTTGTATGGTAACGAAGAGGGAATCGAACCCTACTAATATTCGAGAACTAGGGAACCGAACCCTACTAATATTCGAGGAAAGAGGGTACCGAGCCCTAATAATACTCGAGGAAAGAGGGTACCGAGCCCTAATAATACTCGAGGAAGGAGGGTACCGAGCCCTAATAATACTCGAGGAAGGAGGGTACCGAGCCCTAATAATACTCGAGGAATGTAGGGCGTAATGCTCTTTATAACGTAAGATATGAAAGTAAGTTAATACAAAAGAAAGTATGAAAGTATGAATGAAAGAATATAAGTTTATGTGTATTGTATAGTGTATGATTAACTAGAACTCACTCAGCGTAGCTGACTTTTAGTATGCACGCAGGTGAGTAGGATGAGGCAGCTCGCTTGAGGAGACACGTGGCACTGAATAAGAGGCTGGCATCGGAAGACTCAAGACGTTTAAGTTTAATGTTTCGTTTATTTTGAAAGACAAAATGATGTTTTAAGACAAGACGTGTTTTGTTATGAAATGTTTTATGAAAGCTTTTATATTCCGCGAATGTTTTAATTAACTCTGATATTTAGAACTGCGTTTATGAGTAAATCCAACACGAAAGTAGGGCTACCGGTAATGGGGCCTTACATCTAATCTTTTTGTTATGAACGGCCAAGATTACAGCCTTTCCTTTTCACACAGATTGTGACATTTAGCGACGAAAATTCATAAGTCGTCGCTAAAAGTGTCGTCACTAATAAGACTTTTTCTTGCAGTGAGAGATGGTATTGAGGTGGATCGGGCAAAGACTGATACTATAAGTAGACTTCCTCCACCGACGAATGTGAAGGAGATTAGGAGTTTCTTGGGTCATGCGGGGTTCTATCAGGGATTTATCAAAGACTTTTCCAAAATTACCCGCCTAATGATCCCACTCCTCGAGAAAGATGTACCGTTTGTTTTTAATGATGAGTGTGTGAAGGTGTTCACGTATTTGAAAGAGAAGCTTGTAAGTGCTCCCATTCGTTGTTCTCCTGATTGGAGCTTGCCGTTTGAGCTCATGTGTGATGCTAGTGACTATGCGGTTGGAGCTGTTTTGCGGCAAAGGCAAGATAAACATTTTCACCCCATCTATTATGCTAGCAAAACGTTGAAAGATGCTCAAGAGAACTGCACCACAACCTAGAAGGAACTTCTAGCAGTTGTTTGCATTTGATAAGTTCCACTCGTATCTCGTACTATCGAAGACCACCGTTTTTACCGATCATGCAGCCTTATGTTTTCTCTTTTAGAAGAAAGAGGTGAAGCCTCGCCTTATACGGTGGATTCTTTTACTTTCCGAATTCGACATTGAGATCAAAGATAAGTGGGATGTGGAAAAAGTAGTGGCCGATCATTTATCCCGTTTAGAGGACCTGAGGAGAGAGGAGTTGCGTGAGGAGGAGATCGGTGATACATTCCCTCATGAGTTAATCGATTTTGTTGCGATGAGAAGCAAGGTATGTCATGGTTCACTGATTTTTCCGATTATTTGGCTACTGGTCATGTGTTGGAGGGTATGACTACGCAACAAAAGAGGAAGTTCTTCCTGGATGTTAATCGGTATGTGTGGGATGACCCGTTTTTGTATAATAACGGTGGTGATCGGATTCTGAGTAGATGTGTGACGAAAGAGGAAGGTGGGATATTCTCAAGCATGTTCATGAAGGGTTGACTAGAGGTCATCATGGTTCGCATGCTACCGCGCAGAAGGTGTTTGATAGTGGGTTCTATTGGCCGATGGTTGTTAAAGATGCTGAAGAGTTTGTGAAGATTTGTGATGCGTGCCAAAGAACAGGTAATATTTCTTCCAATAATGAGATGCCTCAAAACCCTATACAAATTCTTTAAATCTTTGATGTTTGGGGCGTCGACTTCATGGGAACGTTCCCCACGTCGCACGGTCATAAGTATATCTTAATGACGATTGATTATGTGTCGAAGTGGGTGGAAGCCCAAGCGTTGGCTACCAATGATGCATGGGTTGTTGCGAAGTTTCTTAAAAAGTTGCTTACTCGTTTCGGTACTCCGAGAGCTATTATGGGCACCCATTTTTGTAATACCGTCATGGAAAAAGCGTTATCTCGTTATGGGGTTACTCATCGTACCTCTATGGCCTATCACCCTCAAACGAATGGTCAAGCCGAGAATGTAAAGCGAGGGGTGAAGAGGATTTTGGAGAAGACGGTTGGGGTTAGTTGGAAAAATTGGTCGGATAGATGATGCGTTGTGGTGTAACATCCGTATTTTGAGATATATAAATAAAAGAGAAGTTTATTATTAACTGTGTGTCGTTAGTTTAATTGTGTGCGTGTTTATGTTTGGATAAGGTTTGGTTGGAAAAGGGAGTGGGTGGTGGGGCCTTTAGACCCCATATATATACCCCAACCTCTTCTCCATTCCATTTCTTTCCACCATCACACACACTCAAGAACACACACACACTTTCTCTCTATCACCCGAATCCAATCCCGAGCCAAAAGAAGGAAGAACCTCGTGTGTAAACTTTATTAAACACCAAGGAACACGTCCAGATCTTCGGGTTTGTCCAGATCTGAACCGAACCTAGAGCAAAAGGTAAGCTTCGGCCAAAGGGTTAAGTTTTATGGTTAGAATCGCATGCAAGCCGATATAATGATAGATCGGGTGGTGAAATGTAAGAAAAACATAAAATTGGTGAGTTTTAACCTCATGGGTGTGTTTTAGAACAAAAAGGTGTTATCCGGACCTTGAAAACACATGTATACAAAGTTGGTAAAACCCAAAACCCATAAAAAGAGTAGAATCGGGTCCTAAGGAAGAACCTCAGAGGAAAATGGCCTTAAAATGGTAAAAACGAAGTAAAAAGGGTTTTTTCGCATGAAAAAGGGCTTCACATTGCATGTCATGCGAAATCTAAGAATTTTGCATCGCACGCCATGAGAAGCGAAATAAGCATGCGAAGGGAAATGACCATGCGAAGCGAAACCTTCCCATGCGAAGCGAAATTCCATGCGAATTTCCAAGTGAAATTCCATGCGAAATGGCCATGCAAAATTTCATGAAATTCATTTTCTGATGCATTTTTGTTAAAGGACTGTTAATGACTAGTAAGGAGCTAAACGCACTCAGCGTAGCTGACTTTTAGTATGCATGCAAACAAATAGGTTGAGGCAGCTGGCTTGAGGAGGGACACACGGCATGAACTGAAGAGACTGGCATCCACGATGAAGAGTCATGACTGTTTTAATTAATGTTTATGAAAAGACAATTTGTATGTTAAGACAAAAAAAATGAATGTTTTGTAATATGATGTTTGAAGTTTTAAATTATTCCGCGAAGTTTTAATTAACTCTGATATTTAGAACCGTGTTTATGAGTAAATCCAACACCAAAGTAGGGCTTCCGGGAATGGGGCCTTACATGTGGGCATTCCGAACCGCGTACAAGACTCCGTTGGCGTACTACACCGTTTATGGTAAGTCTTGTCATCTTTCGGTTGAATTGGATCATCGTGCTTATTGGGCTTTGAATACGTTGAATGTCGTTCTTACCGAGGCCGCGAGGAAAAGGTACTTTCAGATTCATGAGTTGGAGGAGCTTCAGGATACGGCATATTCTTGATTGTAGCTCTACATGATCGACGGTTAAAAGGCGGAAAGGAGTTCAAGAAAGGTGATAAGGTATTATTATTTAACTCTCTTTTGAAGTTGTTTGTAGGAAAGCTGAGAACAAAGTGGACGGCACCGTACTTGGTGAAAGATGTTTTCCCGTATGGAGTAGTAGAGTTGGAAAATCCGGACAATGGAACATCTTGGAAGGTAAACGGTCATCGCTTAAAGCCTTATCTTGGAGGACCGGAAGAATCAATCGAGATGGAGGAAATTCATCTTGATCCATCGCAGTGAATCATCACATGTGGATCTTGAGTGAAAACTCAAGTGTAGTGTTATATTTTCTTTTGTATTTTTATTTTATTTTTTATTTTTATTTTAATTTTTGTCTTGGCGTCACTAACCATGTTTTGTAGTTTTCGTTTTTGTTTTTGAGTTGTTTCAAGAGATCATTACCGACATCAAGAGAAGAATCACCGAGGTAAGGGGAGGCTCCAGGTAAGTTTTTACACGTAACCTTAATTATATGAAGGTGCCGGAACGCCGGGCGACCGGGGGGTCAGTGCCCGCTGCGTGGCGCGATGGGGTGATCTGCCAGAATATTTTTTTATATTATTATTTAATTTATTATAATCATTCATCTTCCCCAAATTTCAAGTCCTCTTTCACCCTTCTTCCAAACCCATGAAACCCTACCTATCCCACCACCAAATCCACCATTTTTCATCATTTTTTCACCAAATCAAACCTTAAAATCATCAATATAACACCAGATAACCATAACCCACCATTAATTTCCATCCAACCTTCACCATTCAAGCCACACTCACCACTTTGCATTAAAAATTTTTACCTCTTATTTCTTGCATTTTAAAGCTCTAAGGCATAATTTCTTGTCACCATTTGTACTTGTTTTTGTATACTTCGTCTTGTTTTGTAAGTTTTGTTGCTAGTTTCGTGTAAACTAGTTTGTTGGGTTTGTGAGGAATTGTTAGTTTGTTGAAGTAATTTGGTGAGTTTTGATGACCGGGTTGGGTTTAGTTAAAATATATGTTTTGTTTTCCGGGTTGTGTCGGTTTGAATTTATTTGTTGAATGTCGGTTGCGGGTGGTTTGGTTTAGTTTTCCAAAGTTGTTAGTTGGTTGCGGTTCGTTTGGCTTGGGTATTACTAAGTGAAATTTTGTTTGAGATTGTTTGTGAATTGTTGAGGATTGGTACTTTGAGTGTTGAAATCTTATTTTAAAAAAAAATTCTTAATTGTGGTTTTCCGTTGATTTATGACTCAATGTTCGTTTTTTATGACACTTACACTTAATTGGGACAATTAATGTGTCGGGTGGGGGTATTGTACATTGAGTCTTTGTTGTTTTGTCGGTTAGTTTGTTTAACTTTATTTTTGAATTTTTGATTATCCGTTGAACCTTATTAGCTAAAAAAGGCCGCTCGTTCGTACTCAAGATGTCAGGTGAAGGATCATCACATGGGGCGAAAAAGCGAAGATGTTGTCCGACACCGTGCCCACAAGATGATGAGCCGGAAGTGGAGGTTGTGGTTGGAAGAAAAAAAAAGAGGGTTATTAATTACAAAGAAGGAGCGGTACCGTTGAGGCGAAAAAGTAGGGATATGAGCGATTGTACGTTACTTTGGTTTGCGGAAAATTCTAAACAGTATGAGAAGTTGGATGATCTTATCGGTTCGGATATGCTTATCTTTAAAACGATTAATTGGGATACTTTGGATGAGATTGGGCAAAGGGGTCGGATTGAAGAGTTGTTGGGCCCAAAGTTTAGGGCGATGTTGTGTTTAAGGGAATATCAGTATAAAGAATTGACGCTTGAGTTTTTGTGTACGTTTCGATTCAAAGAAGGTAATTTTGATCAACCGAACGTGGTTGCATTTGCGTTGGGACGGAAGACATATGAAATGACGATTGCCGAGTTTGGAGTCGCGAGTGGTTTTATACAGAAGATGAAGTTAATTCGGTCGAGTTTCATACGAGTTTACGAGGGGCATTTAGAAATTCGAAGCCTATGAGTTTGACCGGCATAGATTTGGCCACTTTTTGGGGGAAGATTGCGGTTTCTCCTTTTTCGGGTAGTATGGTGGCGTCGGAAATTCGCAACCCGTTTTTGAGGTACATTCATAAAATTTTGAGTACTACTTTGGTTGGGTGCGCGTTGGGTGAGAATAAAGTGAATTGGTTGGATTTGTTCTGTTTATTGGTAATGGTTGAACAAAGGCCTGTGAATGTGGCAAGCGTTTTGGCGTGGTCGTTTCATCGGATGAGATGAGGAGGTACACAAAAGAGATCAAAGTTAGATATGGGCCCTTATGTTATGTTGTTGGTGAAGAATTTGGGCATTTTTTAGAAATATATACTGGAATATTTAAAGCAAGGGCCGGTGGTTGAGTTTATTGGTGTGAGAGAGTTGAGGTTGTCTGGGATTTTAAAGCCCTTTGATCCATTAGAATGGGAATGTGCTCGCTTGGGTCCTACAGAGCTTCCATCCCCTGATTCTGAGGTTGCCGCAACGGTGCTAGCTAAGCTGCCTACCCGACATTAGAGGCCGTTACAAGGACAAGAGAGACTGGGCTGACAGTTTCCAGTTTAAGAGCCCCACCCTGAGGTACTTACTTTGGATTCTTTATATGACAGGATGGAGTCGGGATTCAACTATATGCGGGGTTACGTGAATGAGCAGTGTGATGGGATTAGACAGCTGATGAGAGAAAGTCAACAGAGGCATGATGATACTATGAGGCATTTGATGATAGGCTTGCATATTGATCTGCCTGATTATTTGAGGCAGCCGCCTGCACCAGGACCTAGTGGGCTGAGTGGGGCGAGTTTGCCGGGTGGTTCGGGAGGTTATGGTTTTGGGCGTGGTTATGGTGCGCCGTTCTATGGGCTAGGTTCTTGTGAGTTTGAGGAAGCTTAACCGTATCAGACATTTGAGCAGAGTGAGGAGGATGATGAAGATTAAGTGTGGGGACGTCCTTGCAAGCTTGGGGAGTTGTACCTTTTATTGTTTTATTTTTTCTTTCTTTTATGCTTTTTTTTTTGTTATCGTTGGTCTGTATAATTATTATCTGACATTGTATGGTTGGTAGGATAGGTTGGTGTGATGTTTTCCAAGACATCTAAGTAGACTTTGTTTTCTAGAAATTCGATTGTGTTATCACTTAGGTATGTTGAGTGGAGAGGATGTGTCCGTTCAAGAGACGAGAGAATGAGATAAATAACCATGGTGAGTGGTCGGTGAGGAGAGCATTCATGGCTACATGACTGGCACTTTGACAGTCTTCCATACTACCAGCTAAGTCTTTTCTTTTTTACTTTGTTTTTTATATTTTCAGTTTTTTAATTATAGCTTTGTTTTGTTTTTATTTATTTTTGTATTTTTAGGTTTTGTTTTTTTTCTCAAAATTTTGAGTCGTGTTTCCGTCCCTGAATTGAGGACAATGCAAATTTTTAGAGTGTGGGGATAGGAACACATGTTTTTAATTTGTTTTGTTTCTTTATTAAAAAAAAAAGTTCTGAAAAATGTCATTTGATTTTGTTTCTTTTTGCATTTAAATGGGAGATGAGGATACTTATCGAGAATCATTTTTTTTAAACTACTAATAATAAAATATAATTAAAGAACACACACTTAACTTGGGATGTGTCGGTAGGCTCAGCATTGAGAATGAACAGGCAGTTTGATAGTTGGTTTTAAACGATAAAATATGTTTTTTAGTGGGATACATGTTACGTCTATATAAATACGAGATAAAAGGTCGGGCCATAC
Source organism: Bidens hawaiensis (assembly GCF_021521415.1). Taxonomy (NCBI): domain Eukaryota; kingdom Viridiplantae; phylum Streptophyta; class Magnoliopsida; order Asterales; family Asteraceae; genus Bidens; species Bidens hawaiensis. The sequence goes on from NW_027494198.1 coordinate 27,763, forward strand.
TCATGCCTCATTTTTAGTTTGATTGTAGAAAGTTATAAATTTTATAGAAATATGAGTACGTTATCATACGATTTTTGGGTAGGTTTAACGTTAGAGTATCCCGTGTAGCCGGTGATATAAACTTACAACTTGCACTTCTAGTTTTACCGATTAACACTTCATTGGTGTATGGTTTTATAGCCTTAAATCCTAAATTTACAACTTGCACTTCTAGTTATACAGTTGTTCATTTGGGTTTCTTTGGATATTTAAATAAATAAAAGCTTTTAAGCATAAACCTGCAGTTTACAGCAATCATTATACTCACTTACATAAATTACAATGAAGTAAAATCTTGATGATCCAGTGATCATCGCGCTGTTAGTCATATGTGGTCCTCTTACTTGCGTCCCGTACCATTAAGAACATGATCAACTAGAGACACGACATATGTAAACCGAAAGATGGAAACTTGTAAAATCACGGGTGATAATGGATCCGAGGTATTGCTTGATAACGGGGGTATGTCATGTAGTGGGGAACACTACTAAAATCTTTAAAGTGCTAGGTTATTGATAAAGCTTTATTATTTAATCTTGCTAGATTTAGTTCTTCGTGATGATTCCGTCTAGGTTTAATTATTTATTATTGTCAATTAAATCAATTAAATATATTAAATTGCCTTTGATTTCCGCGCTGTAAGGTCGGATTTCATTATAAAGTGTAATATTTTGGGTTTTACCGTTTTCGTATTGCTTTCATTTTTCATTGTATGAACATTATTTGGATCTTTCTCGTTAATAATGTTATGCAACTATTAGTGAAATAATTATTTTTATCTTAGTTTATAATTCCTTAACTTTCATTTGTGCCAAATAGCCCTTAGAAACTCTTAAAATCGCTTAAAATGGCTTAAAAATGCATTTTTGGAACTACAGGGACTAAAACTGCCAAAAATGAAAGTCTGGTGGAATCCCAACTTTCTCACGGCGCGAATGATCCAGTCCCCATACTTAGCACGGCGTGGAGATATCACCAGATCAGCCAAATTAGTTCGTGATTCTCGTTTAATGCTAAATCTTTCCTAAATCAACCCTAAATCACGAAGTTTGAGCCACAAGTTATTGTATTTAGTGTAATGATGTCAAGGTTCATACTCAGTAATTTGGTTAATAGATTGATCATTTAAAGACCCGATTTCGTCTTTAATTGTGTGATTCGGTTACCAAAATCGACCCATTTCTTGTTCAACAAGTTGGTTTAACCCCTATATAAAACACATTATAACTCCAAACTCTAATGGTTACTGCAACTAAGCTTTCTCAGCTGTCACATACCCTCAACCGACGGTTTCTTGCTCGTTTTTGCTCATTTAAGTGAAGATTTATAGCTGTAGTTTGACTTTAAACTTTTGACCTTGATTTCTTGTTCACTCAAGCATGTCCCGGGTAAGTTGTTAACTGATCAAACGTTCATGAATACTCACTTGTTGATAAACCTCTTTCAATTTATGAGATTGAGGGGTATTGGAGGGTTAATTTGAGTCAAACCCGTTTAAGGGCAAAATAGTCAATAAATTTACTTTACGTTTTCTCATACCTCTTGTCAGGACCGTAAATCTGGTGCAAACCTTAAGTAGGTTGACAAGAACACACAGATCTAATAACCTAAAGGCCTATTGAATATTCCGACGGAATCAGAATATTCAATAGATAGGAACGAAGGTAAGAGATAATAACAACGAAACAATAAAATATAGTTGGTAAGAACAATATCAAAGACAAAGATTCACCGCATTTAATATATCATTCAATGAAACAGTGAAAGGAATGTCTAGGGTTTCGTGACGGCGGCGGTGGCTGTACGAGGAGACAAAGGGAATATTCGTTAGAATGTTTTTCTCTCATATTCCGTTCCTATCCACTCACTCCTAAAATGGAAACCTAGGACGCTATTTATAGTCCCTGACATTCCTTCTAGAATCCCCTAATTATTACATAATTAATGACAGATAAAATACAAGTGTAATAGTCTTCGAGCATGATATGTATCTTGCTCGACCAGACTTGATATGCAGTGCATGCTCGACGATGGACTTCGAGCACACTTTAGTTAGAATAATTTCTGATAGAAATTATTCTCCTTTAACATGATTCATCGTTCTTGACTAATCCTTGCTTTGCTCGAATTTGTCCATCAAGCAAGCATATTCTTCTTGATGTCTTCAATCCTGCCTTAACTTATTGAGCAATCTTCAGCATGCTCGGATGTGAAGCTTGCTCGGAAATGAACCATGCTCGAAGTCTATACTTTAAACATATGACATCTTCTTATTGGATCCATGCTCGTAACCAATGTGCTCGGATTACTTGGCTAAAACCTGAATGATCAAGTCGTTTGCTCGATTGGCAATCCGTACTCGATAGAAGAACACCCTTGCTCGGAGAAGTGTAGCTTACTCGAAGAAGAATTCACTAAAATATCTCTGGAAGACCATGCTCGATGATCCAAGCTTGCTCGCAGTCCTTACTTAGCTTATTTCTTGAGGAGGTTGAGAAGATTCCAATCTTCCTTTGTAGATATCCGACTCAACAACTCTGATCGGTTTCAACATTCGGTCCAGAAGACTTTTCTTCTCTTAACGAAATTTTAAGGCTTCTAACCAAAACCCGACTTCTGACTCACTGTTCGGATTCTGGTCAGACTCGACTCGCTTAAACATTAAAATTAACATAACTTGAGTTCTACTGATCCGTTTGGATCGATTCCAACGGCATTGAGTTCGTTTTACTTATACTTTCATATCTCTAAGTTTCAGGTTCTGTTGGTTTTCATCGTTTGGCACGTTAATCGGACAAAGTCTTATTATATTCTTAATATTTCATTAACTCGCTTATTATTAAGGTGAGTTTTGTCATTCCACCGTTTTACTTATTTTCAAATGTTTTGCGGGCGTATGCGTACTATATATTTTTTTATTATATATATCTTAACATTAGCAAACGTTGTATTGTGTGTGAATTGCTGAACATATTTTCTATTTGCTTACTTGGTTATTTTACGCATTTGGAGAGGTGCAACATATTCTCATATAGTACGATCATACGACCGTCTTGTTTGACCGGCGCCCGATTTGCTTGGAAGTAGTTCACTTTACACTTATTTGCTCATTGGTTTGGTTACATTTACCGCTATACTTACGTTTTGCTATATTTCATGTTATTATACATCATTGCAAAACTAATGGCATGCTCACTTAGCATTATTGTTGACAAACCAATTATATTTTATACACATATGCAGGTTATCGCTTGAACTGAAGATTTGGAGTATTGAATTGTTAGATGAGACCATAGGCTTTATCAAGACCAATTTATTTAAGATTTTAAGTTGGATTATTTCTTTTATTATTATGGATTATTGTTTGGATGATTTGCTATTTTTGGATATTATGCTTTGATTGGAATAAAATTTATTATTAGATATTGTCACATTTGATGATAGTTAACTTGAGCTATGAGCAATCATGCTCACGCCCCGGCAATTCCGCCTTAGGTTGGGGTGTGACAGATTGGTATCAGAGCCGAAGGTTTTGGATAGGTGGTTAGAAATTGTCCTAGTCATATGTTAGGAACCCTATACATGCCTATCTGAATGACTTTATGTGCTCTTTAATTGTTTATAGCTTGTTTAGGTTATTCTTTATCATATCTCTTATTTTAGGTAATTATTTAGCATATCTTTTCATTTTAGGTAATTAGTTGTATTTTTATTTTACGTAATTATTTACTATATCTTTTATTTTAGAAAATTATCTTTTATTTTTAGTAATTATTTCATACACCAAATCTGAGGCTATGCCTCACCTTCAAAATTATTTTATAAAATCTTTAAAAATCTTTTAAAAATTCAGTAGATTGCCTTTCTATTTTTGGGAAATTCCTTAAGAATTCCCAACATTTGTTTTTACTCTCCCTCCTTAGGGCATGGGAGTATGTCAGGTTCTGTTAGTAACTTTAGGGTACTAGAGAATTGTGAGTTGGGCCTTGGCAAAATAGTTTCGAGAATCAAAGGTAAGACGCTATACCTTACCTGGAGGATAACCCGGCCGCAGTACTTGAGTTCCTAGGCCAAAGCTGAACAATATATTGTAAAGCCCCGAACCCCGGGAACCCCACAGTTGGTATTCATACAAAACACTTAAGAAAATGATTTAAACTTGAAAACGGTTTCTTCCATTAAAACAAACATCTCAGAGTATAATTCAGCGAAAAACATAAATACGGGAATTTTGCCCAAAATCCGGGAATTTTGCCCAAAATCAACATAGTTACCTTTAAATAAAAACTTTTAAAAATAAATGTTTAATAGTAAAACTTCAATTCCCGTATGCCCTTCACCGTCCAAGTAGCTTCGTGCACGTCCAAGCGATAAGGCATCCTCTCCTAACCTGAAACTCACACTAACATGCACACAAAGTCAGCTTGAGCTGAGTGAGTTCAAGTTTTAAGTAAATAACATCAGTAGTAACAGTTAAGATAGTCGAAACAAAAGTTTTGAATAGTAAAAGGGTACATCCATCAAATCATCATTACCGAGAACTAAACATTCTCATACATACATATACAAAATGCATATGTAAACATCCTTTCAATTACATCTCTATATATATCGCAGTATATATATATATATATATATATATATATATATATATATATATATATATATATATATATATAACATCCACATATAACATCAGGGTCGAGCAAACGTACAACCCAAACACGTAACATCTGTGCATGCAAACACAAAGTAGTCGTACACAACATCAGTAGTCGAAACGACTACAACATCGCCAGATATTGGCCAAACAATAATGTATATACATACATACATACATACATACATACATACATACATATATATATATATATATATATATATATATATATATATATATATATATTTTTAACATCCCAAGGCCTACCATATGCTAGCAAGCCTATATAAATTCGATTAAAAGCATTTCCTCATATAAGAAAACACTTAGGTGTGCATGCTAGCCCAAAAGTAAAAAGAGTAAAAAGGGCATCATGAACTCACCTGAAATCAATCGAACACCTGCAACGAGCTAGGAAATTCCTAAGTGCACTATCACAAGCAAGGGCCTGTAAATTATACACAACACGTTACTAGACTAGGCCGTAAGAACACTCTTGCCTAATGGGCCGTTCAAGCCCAACACTTTGGCCCAAGGCCCAACAACTTGGCCCAAGGCCCAACACTTGGCCCGAGGCCCAACAACTTGGCCCAAGGCCCAACCCTTGGCCCGAGGCCCAACAACTTGGCCCAAGGCCCAAAAACTTGGCCCAAGGCCCAAAAACTTGGCCCGAGGCCCAACACTTGGCCCAAGGCCAAACCATTTGGCCCAAGGCCCAACAACTTGGCCCAAGGCCCAAGGACAATCAAATCGGGTCGAATGCGCGTGTAATAAACCTTAAAACCATTTATTAACGAATCAGCCCCGAATGGACCAAATTCCATTTTAAATCTTTTCATTCATCAAGATTATGTCACCCGAGTTGATAGGGTTGACGGTTCCTTTTTACAACTCTTACTTTAACGTTTAAAGAAAATTTGCGCACCGCCGACTCGATTGACGAAGCACTAACCACAACAGCCCCGAGCATCAAAAAAATAATTTTCCCACAGCCCTTAAACCCCCTAGGGCTGTACAAACTGATTCGGTCGGTCACCCGATCAATTAACGCATCAAACTCAATAATTTGAAATTCTACACACCCTAGTTTTCGAACTAAATTCGATTGACCGACCTAAACAACTCCAATGACCACGAAATTTTAATATGATGTAAATGCCATACTTGGGGATCTTTCTACACCGGAAACTCTAATTTTTATCCACAGGAAGTGGGTCAATTACACCTTGGCCGAAATCTGTCCAACGAAAACTTTCGGCAAAATTGAGCATCAAAACGATTAGGGTGAGCAAAAAGAGTGTTGGGGGTTTGTAGTACATACCTTGAACTACTTCTAGGAGCTTGGAATCGATCAAAAACTCGAAGCACGGAAGGGAGGGGGTGGCTAGAAGGGGCCGATCGCAGTAGCAGTAGTTAGGGTTTATGTTTTTTTGTTTAATGTTATATCATAAAACATTTTCATTCTAGCCCCAAGAATTTAATAATAATGCAACTTGGAAGAAATGTTAAGTGATTAGACGTACCGGGATGACGTAAAGGCCTCCGAGAAACGTCGAATAAATCCTGAGAATTATACATACTCTACAAGCTTTAATTCTTGAACCCGGAATTAACGGGCGTTAGATATATCATACAACCGGACCCTAAGTGAATCAAACATGATCGATCAAACGGTTGCATTCCTTTTATAAACCGAATTCACGATGATTCGTGGCTAAATTCGGAAACTTTCCAAAATTGCGTTTTTATTATTTTTAAATGTTTAGTTGGGGGAAAAATCCATGAAAACCCATAGGCACTCCAACTATTCATTTCAAAACCCATTTTGATTAGATATTTTGTTTGAGATATCACCGTGGTGGTTCACGAGATTTTCCGACTAACCATTTTTATTGATTTGATAATTCGATAATTAGTTGGGTCAGTTAAATGTCATGTAGCACTCATGGTTTGACCAACTCCATTGATTTGATAATTCATTAATTAGTTGGGTCAGTTAAACGCCATGTAGCGCTCGTGGGCTGACCAACTCAAATTGCTTGTTAATCGTTATATAATTGGGCCAACAAAATGCCATGGAATGCTCATGGGAAGCCCAATTCTCAATATATAAGTCCTGTTATGTATTTGGGGTCTTTTAAACTACCATGGAACGCTCATGGGAGGCCAAATTCCCGAAGCTTAATTTTATGATTTATTTGTGCCATGAAAAGCTCATGGGAGGCCAACTCACTTGATTTAATTCGTTACTTATTTTGGGTTTCTGAGCTACCATGGGAAACCCATGGAAAGCCCAACCCAACAACATTTTACATTTAAATTTAAAATAAACATTTTATCAACTATCCCAAAAGTTAAGCACATTATTTTAAATCACGACTTTCCCTCAAGTTATGACAAGTCACCAAACGTCGCACTTCGTCTGTTCATGACTGCCGTTTGGCTGCCCGCATCACGAAGGAGTTAACTGCCGCTTTGCCCGAGGTTGTGGCTCAACTCCAAAACATCAATTCGAATGGATCCGTTACTTCGGCTACACCCACCAACAAGTACCACTACAAGAATTTCACAAATGGTAAGCCACCTCCCTATCTCGGCGAGGAGAATGCTACTAAGCTCCTCCATTAGTTCGAGAGGATGGAAAACATCTTCATCCACTGTGAGTGTCCGGACGACAAACGGAAGCCCTCGAGCGTTTTCGAGGAACGAGCCCTTACTTGGTGAACTCGTTCAAGGACCTCCAAGTTATTGAGGAAGTATTAGCCATGCCTTGGGAGGAGCTTAAGGAAGCTATGAAGAGAGAGTTTTGTCCCGAGCATGAACTACAAAGGCTCGAGAATGAATTTTGGGAACTTAAGCAAATCGGTGGCGATAACTCAACCTACTCGAACTGATTCAAGGAACTAAGCCGGGTGGTACCTCATCTTGTAACCCCTTTGTCTTGCGGTATCCGCAAGTATATCCGTGGACTCCCTACTATCTTCCGTGATGCGGTTGTCAGTTGAGACCCCCTCACGATTGAGGAAGCCATAGCCCTCGCTTCTTCCTTGACTGATGATCATGTTCGTGATGGTACCCTAACCCGAAAGGACTCAAGCCTACTGCCGAGAAGTCGAAAGCCAAATCCTCCGCTGATGCCAAAGCCGACCCTAAGCCTGCCCAAAACAACGACTCTAAACGTTACCACAAGAACAAGAACAACCAAAAACGCAATACCCAACACCAAAACTATGCTGTGAACCAACCCAACAACCAAACCCTAAACCAAAATGCACCCACTGTGCTCAATATGTAACTGTCATCATTCCGCATCCACCACTTGCCATCTTTTCACTTCGTGTAACCGTTATAGGCATCTTGCTAATACTTGCCGTGTACCTCCAAATGCATGAGCCGCTCCACAACAACCCGCATCATCTGCTCCTAGAGCTACTAATAACCCTAAAGCTCAAGCCAGTGTTGCAAATACTCGTGCTTGCTACAATTGTGGAGATCCTAGTCACCTCTACAATATGTGCCCATTGCTAGCCCATGCCAATCAAGCCCATGCCAATCAAGCCGATGTGATGCCATACTATGCTCATCAAGCTCAAGTTATGCCAGCACCATACTATACTAGCCAAGCCTATCAAGTTCAAACTTACCAATCCTCGATCCCTCAAAGCTTGTCACCTCAAACTTATACTCCTCAAGCTCCACAACTTATGGCTCCGCCGACCGCAACTGCTTAAGTCCCTGCTATTCAAGCCCCCTGACCAATCAAGCCGCACCAACCCCTCAAGGTTGGAATGGTTGTGCCTTCATGATGAATATGAGCCAAGCCCAGAGTTCAAGTGATGTGGTGAATGATACGTTCTCTATCAATAACCATTCTGCTTCTGTGTTATTCGATACTGGTGCCGATAAGAGTTTTATCTCGTTAGACTTTGCATACATTATTGATAAGCCTTGAGATAGGTTCTCTAAGCCTTTTACCGTAGAAGTAGCTAATGGGAATCCGATTACTATCGATTGGGTTATTCGGGATTGTGTCATAGTTCTTAATAAGGTCACGTTCCGTATAGATCTTACTCCGATGCAAATGGGGAGTTTTGATGTCATAGTTGGGATGGATTGGTTAACTTTGAATCACGTTGAGGTCATTTGTTTTGATAAGTTCCTTCGTATACCTCTTCAAGATGGTCGTATTCTTAAAGTATTCGGTAGTACGCCTCTTATAAGCTTAATCTCATGCCGTGCTTTCAAGCTCAACGCTGTTTGATTAAGAAGTACATTTCCTTTTTGGTGCTTGTGGTGGAGAGAGATAAGGAGAAGAAGAAGATTCAAGATATCCCTATTGTGTGCGATTTTCCCGACGTCTTTCTTGATGACGTTGTTAGACTGCCTCCAATTCGCCAAGTCGAGTTTCGTGTTGTCCTCGTACCCGGAGCGAATCCCGTTGCTAAAGCACCCTATCGCCTTGCACCGTCTGAAATGCAAGAGCTTTCGAGCCAATTGCAAGAAATCTCCGATAAGGGTTTCATTTGCCCGAGTTCTTCTCCTTGGGGCGCACCTGCTTTATTTGTAAAGAAGAAGGATGGATCATTTCGCATGTTCATCGACTATCGTGAACTCAACAAGCTTACCGTCAAGAACCGTTACCCGATCCCTCATATCGATGATCTTTTCGATCAACTTCAAGGAGCCGCTTGCTTCTCGAAGATCGATCTCCGTTCGGGTTATCATCAACTTCGCGTTAATGAAGATGACATACCCAAGTCTGCTTTCCTTACTCGATATGGGCGTTACGAATTTTGTGTTATGCCTTTTGGGCTAACCAATGCACCCACGGTTTTCATGGACCTCATGAACCGTGTGTGTAAACCCTACTTGGACAAATTCGTAATTGTTTTCATCGATGACATTTTGATCTACTCGAAATCCGAAAACGATCACAAAGAGCATCTACATGCTATCATTGACCTCTTACGGAAGGAATAATTGTATGCCAAATTTTTGAAGTGTGAGTTTTGGCTTAAAGAAGTTCAATTTTTGGGCCATATTGTTAACGACAAAGGTATCCATGTTGATCCCGAAAAGATTGAAGCCGTCAAGAATTGGAAGACACCGAAGTCTCCTACCAAAGTTCGTTCTTTTCTTGGATTAGCGGGATATTACCGTCGTTTCATTCGTAACTTCTCGAAGACTGCATTGCCCCTCACCTCTCTTACACATAAGGGTAAATCTTACGAGTGGGGGTCAAAGCAAGAGGAAGCGTTTCAAACTCTTAAGGACTTGCTTTGCAATGCTCCTTGATATAACGTTTATTATACATTAATCCCGTGCACATTTTATTTAGTATTTTATTAATTTAGTTCGGTTTCTCATAAGGTTTGTATACTACTAACATGGTTTAATGTTTTAGGTTTCGGGTTTTAATTCCGGTGAAAAGAGGGCGAAAAACGAGCAAAAACAAGCCGAACCGGAGAACTGATACATCAGGAAACAAACCGGACCGAATAAGGAGTGAACTGGACCAGACCAGAATGGACCAGCCCCTAGGTCGGAGCGCCGTGCGGCCAAGAGGGAGACGGCCGTCGCGCGGCACGGCGAGCTCAGCTTCCATATTCTTTTGTTTTTGGCCGACTTAACCTATTTTTGGACCCCTGTTGCCTATAAAAAAACCCCTAAACTCACCATTAAGCATACCTTGAAGCCAGACGAATTTGGTGGGTTCCGAGGAGTCCGAGACGAGTTTCCGGCAGCTTTGGAGTCGAAGAATCAGCTGGTGCTGTGCGTATTAATTGAAGGCGAAGAACATGGGTTTTATCTTTTGTTTCTTTCGTTTTCATTATTTTATCGCCATGAATTCCTGTTTGTTTGTTTTTCTTAAACCTAAGATGCTAGGCTAAATTTCATGAACTATCCAGGCTTATGATGAACTTATTTTGATGTTTTGATTTGACTTTGGGATTGTTTATCGTTATGGTTTTTATGATCTAGTAAAAGATTTATCTATAATTAATTGATGCATATGGACACTTAGAATTGTTTGATGAGTTTTATTCCATAGTTTTCCTTAATTATTGTTTGTTATATGATAGGATTGCTATTAGGTCAATTACTTCGTGTTTTTAATTATTTTATGATTGATGTCATGATAAGATCATAGGAGTAATATTGTCAAATAAATCTAAGTGTGCTGCTAACCTAAAATCTGTAAAGTGCTAGGTTATTGATAAGTCTTTACTATTTAATCTTGCTAGATTTAGTTCTTCGTAAGGAGTCCGTCTAGGGTTGTGTATTTATTATTTTTTGTCAAATCAATTAAGTATAGTAAATTGCCTTTTATTTCCGCACTGTAAGGTAGAATTTCGTATAAAGGAACTAAATTATAAACAATTGGGTGACCGTAAGCGAACTTGATTTCTAATACTGGTGTGCATTAAAACCTGCTAGAAATCCATAGGTTTCTCTTAAGAAGGGTCAGGGGTCCTGTTCGGGTTTTCTTATATGTTTCTATTTTACGATCCCAGTCCATAACTAAATATTTTCCCGAGTCAATTCATTACTGAAATTTAAGGGAGTCTAGCCTAGGTAGTTTTCTCATAATCATCTTATTTTCATAACAAACTTTGCTTTCATTTAAATTACTTGTTTTCTTAATTAGTTTTTAATTATAGTATTAAATTAGTATTTTAATTAAAAATCCCCCAAACAAATATAAATTAATATGTCGGTCAGTAGCTTTACTAGAGTCGATCGGTTCACTTGCCGGTTAGTAGTTTAGTCGATTTTTTGAGAGTCTAGAGTATTACTTAGTATTTATTTTTAGTTAATTTAGTTAATAATTATTAAACTACTTCAAGCACATCACTCCTATTCTTGCTCTTCCCGAAGGTGTTGAAGATTTCATTGTATTCTGTGATGCTTCTAACTAAGGCCTAGGTTAAGTTCTTATGCAACGAGGCAAGGTTATCGCGTTTGCTTCGAGACAACTCAAGGTTCACGAAAAGAATTATACGAGGCATGATCTCGAGCTTGGTGCCGTAGTATTTGCCTTGAATATTTGGAGACACTATCTCTATGGTACCAAATGTGTAGTATTTACCAATCATAAGAGTCTCCAAGACATATTTGATCAAAAGGAACTCAAAATGAGACAACGTCGTTGGGCCGAGTTTCTTAGTGACTATGATTGTGAAATTCGCTACCATCCCGGTAAAGCGAATGTCGTGGCCGACACTCTTAGCCGTAAGAAACAAGTCAAATCCGTGTTGCTTACTTGTGTTTTGAAGAGCGTGTTCTTAAAGCGCAACACGAATCCGTCACCGAAGACAATATGTATGACGAGATGTCGTGTGGTGTGGAATCTCAATTGGAAACCAAGCCCAATGTTCTAATTTATTTCCTTAATCTTTTTTGGATTCCTGATCATGATGACCTTCGTACATTCATTATGGACGAAGCTCATAAGTCACGATATTCCGTACATCCCGGTGCTGATAAAATGTACGCTGACCTTCGTTCCATCTTTTGGTGGCCCGAAATGAAGAAAGACATTGCTCGATACGTTGTGAAATTTCTTACTTGTTCTAAAGTCAAAGTCGAGCATCATCGACCTTATGGTTTGCTCGAGCAACCTCCTGTTCCCAAATGTAAGTGAAAAGATATTGCTATGGACTTTATCACTAAGCTTCCTTCTACCCGAAAGCAACATGATAGTATTTGGGTAATCATCGATCGTTTGACAAAGTCTACTCATTTCATTTTCATCAAGGAAACGTATTCGGTTGATCTATTGGCAAATATTTACGTTGAAAGGATTGTTTGTCATCACGGAACTTCGCTAACCATTATCTCCGATAGAGATGGTCGTTTCACTTCTCGTTTTTGGAAGTCTCTCCAATACTCTTTGGGAACTTGTTTGGATCTTTGTATTGCTTATCATCCGCAATCTGATGGTCAATCTGAGCATACGATTCAAACCCTGGAAGATATGCTTCGCTCATGTGTCCTCGATTTTGGGGGCAATTGGGATATTCATCTACCGCTTATTGAGTTTTCGTATAAAAAGAGCTTTGACTCTAGCATTTGTATGGCACCTTTCGAAGCTCTTTATGGCCGCAAATGTTGTTCTCCTATTTGTCGGAATAAAGTTGGAGAATCTCAAGTTACTGGTCCGGAGTTAGTTCAAGAAACGATCGATCGTATTGCTCAAATCCGCCAAAATTTACTCGCTGCTCGTAGTTGTCAAAAGAGTTATGCATATAAGCGTTGGAAGCCTCTTGAGTTTAATGTTGGCGATCGTGTTTTATTTAAAGTATCTCTGTGGAAAGGTGTGGTGATATTTGGAAAGAAAGGAAAGTTATCTCCTCGTTTCACTGGTCCTTTTGAAATTCTTGAGCATATTGGTCCTGTTGCTTATAGACTTGAACTTCCATCTGAACTCTCAAATGTTCATCAGTATTTGATGTTTCTAATTTGAAGAAGTGTCTTGCCAAGGGTAATTTTCAAATATCTCTCGATGAAGTTCGTATTGATGAGACCATGCATTTCGTTGAGAGACCTGTTGAGATCATGGATCATAAAGATAAAGTTACGAAGCATAGTTGTATACCGTTAGTCAAGGTGCGTTAGGAATCGAAGCAAGGAGCTGAGTTTACTTGGGAATGTGAAGATCAAATGAAGGAGAAGTATCCTCATCTGTTCGCTACAACTATTCTCTAATTTTGGGACGAAATTCCTAAAAGTAGGGGATACTGCAACATTTTGGGTTTTACCGTTTTCATATTTTTTTCATTTTTCATTGTACGAACATTATTCAGATATTTCTCGTTAATAAAGTTATGAAATTATTAGTGAAATAATTACTTTTATCTTAGTTTATAATTCCTTAACTTTCATTTGTGCCAAAATAGCCCTTAGAAACTCTTAAAATCGCTTAAATTGGCTTAAAAATGCATTTTTCGAACTTCAGGGACTAAAACTGCCAAAAATGAAAGTCTGGTGGAAACCCAAACTTCGCGTGGTGTGAAGGATTGAGTCCCCAAATTTAGCGCGGCGCGGAGATGTCACCAGATAAGCCACAAGTTAATGTATTTAGTGTGTAATGATGTCTAGGTTCATACTCAGTAATTTGGTTAATATATCGATGATTTAAAGACCCAATTTCGTCTTTAATTGTGTGATTTGGTTACCAAAATCGGCCCGTTTCTTGTCCAAAAAATTGGTTCAACCCATATATAAACATATTATAACTTCAAACTCTAATGGTTATTGCAACTAAGCATTCTCGGCCGTCACATACCCTCAACCAATGATTTATTGTTCGGTTTTGCTCTTTTACGTGAAGATTTTTAGCTGCAGTTTGACTTTTAGCCCTCGTTTAACCTTTGACCTTGATTTCTTGTTCACTCAAGCATATCCCGGGTAAGTTGTTAACTGATCAAACGTTCATCAATACTCACTTGTCGATAACCCTAATTTAATTTTTGAGATTGAGGGGTAATTGCGGGTCAATTTGAGTCAAACCCGTTTAAGGGCAAAATAGTCAATAACTTTGACTTTACGTTTTCTCATACTTCTGAAACCTTTCAACGTTCAGACTAGAAAACTTTTCTTCTCGTAACAAAATTATAAGGCTTCTGACCAAAACCCAACTTCCGACTCGCTGTTTGGATTCTGGTCAGACTCGTCTCACTTAAACATTAAAATTAACATAACTTGAGTTCTACTCATCCGTTTAGATTGATTCCAGCGGCATTAAGTTCGTTTTTCCTTATACTTTCATATCTCTAAGTTTCAGGTTTTGTTGGTTTTCATCATTTGGCGCGTTAATCGGATGAAGTCTTATTATATTCTTTATATTTCATTAACTCGCTTATTATTAAGGTGAGTTTTATCATTCCCCCGTTTTACTTATTTTCAAACGTTTTGGGGGCGTATGCGTACTATATATTTTCGTATTATATATATATATATATCTTAACATTAGCAAACATTGTATTGTGTGTGAATTTTTAAACATATTTGCTATTTGCTTACTTGGTTATTTTACGCATTCGGAGAGGTCCAACATATTCTCATATAGTATGATCATACGACCGTCTTGTTTGACCAGCACCCGATTCTCTTGGCAATGGTTCACTTGACACTTATTTGCTCATTGGTTTGGTTACATTTACCGCTTTACTTATGTTTTTCTATATTTTATATTATTATATACCATTGCAAAACTAATGGCATGCTCACTCAATATTATTGTTGACAAACCTATTATATTTTATACGCATATGCAGGTTATCACTTGAACTGACGATTTGGAGTATTGGATTGCTATCAAGAACAATTTATTTAAGAATTTAAGTTGGATTATTTCTTTTATTATTATGGATTATTGTTTGGATGATTTGATATTTTTGGATATTATGTTTTGATTGGAATAAAATTTATTATTAGATATTATCACATATATTGTATGGTAGTTACCTCGAGCTATGAGCAATCATGCTCACGCTCCAGTATTTCCGCCTTAGGTTGGGGTGTTACATAAAGGAACTATAAGGAAAGTTGATTTTTAATACTGGTGTGCGTTAAAACTTATTAGAAACCCATTGGTGTTAACTCAAGCATATCCTAGGTAAGTTGTTAACTGATCAAACGTTCATGAATACTCACTTGTTGATAAACCTCATTCAATTTATGAGATTAAGGGGTATTGGCGGGTCAATTCGAGTCAAACCCGTTTAAGGGCAAAATAGTCAATAACTTTTAATTTACGTTTTCTCATACATCTTGTCAGGACTATAAATCTGGCGCAAACCTTAAGTAGGTTGACAAGAACACACAGATCTAATAACCTAAAGTCCTATTGAATATTTCGGCGGAATCAGAATGTTCAACAGATGGGAACGAAGGTATGAGTTAATAACAACGAAACAATAAAA
Organism: Bidens hawaiensis; assembly: GCF_021521415.1. Lineage (NCBI taxonomy): Eukaryota > Viridiplantae > Streptophyta > Magnoliopsida > Asterales > Asteraceae > Bidens > Bidens hawaiensis. Next base: position 43,390 of record NW_027494198.1, read on the forward strand.
TATAGTCGGTAAGAACAATATTAAAGACAAAGATTCACCGCATTTAATATATCATTCAATGAAACAGTGAAAGGAATGTCTAGGGTTTCGTAACGACGTCGGCAGCTGTACGAGGAGACAAAGGGAATATTCATTAGAATGTTTTTCTCTCGTATTCCGTTCTTATCCACTCACTCCTAAAATGGAAACCTAGGACGCTATTTATAGCCTCTGACATTCCTTCTAGAATCCCCTAATTATTACATAATGAATGACAGATAGAATACAAGTGTAAAAGTATTCGAGCACGGTATGTATCTTGCTCGAGCAGACTTGATATGCAGTGCATACTTGACGATGGATTTCGAGCACACTTTACTTAGAATAATTTCTGATAGAAATTATTCTCCTCTAACATGCTTCATCCTTCTTGACTAATCCTTGCTTTGCTCGAATTGGCCCATTGAGCAAGCATATTCTTCTTGATGTCTTCAATCATGCCTTAACTTATTGAGCAATCTTCAGCATGCTCGAATGTGAAGCTTGCTCGGAACTAAACCATGCTCGAAGTCTATACTTTGAACATACGACATCTTCTTATTGCATCCATGCTCGTCACCAATGTGCTCGGACCACTTGTGCTCGGATTACTTGGCTAAATCCTGATTAATCAAGTCGTTTGCTCGATTGGCAATTCGTACTCGATAGAAGAACACCCTTGCTCGGAGAAGTGTAGCTTACTCGAAGCCTTCAACACTTAGAAGAATTAAACAAAATAACTCTGGATGACCATGCTCGAGGTAGTAAACCATTCTCGATGATCCAAGCTTGCTCGTAGTCCATACTTAGCTGATTCCTTGAGGAGGTTGAGAAGATTCCAATCTTCCTTTGTAGATAACCGAATCAACAATCTACCCCTAGATTGGAACAAGCTCAGATGCACTAAAACATACCTGCATATAGTTACACATGTATCAAAATTCTAATATAGTTAATTTAAGCTCAAATATCATTACATTACACATGGGAATTTTGCCACTTAGGCATTACACATCAAATTCATACATGTCAAATTGAAATCAAAATACATAAACCAAAAAATACGAAGATAAGCAGGATAAAATCAAATTGTCCATTAGCTTCATCCTTGCTATCCTTTGGCCTGGCCCCTTTCAGTTTGCTTTCTCGTTTCCAGTCTCACGGTGGTAGCCCTTTGCTTGAACATGTCTAGCTCCACGCCATCATCAGAATCAAGAGGAAACTTTGCATTAATAATGTCTTGTAAATCTTGGATGTGTATGAAGTGTTGATCCTCATCATACTCAACCACTGCAATAGTTCCTCCTGATGCGTTTGTTAGTGACACAGAGCCATTATTTCGGTTGTAGGTGAGATGAGCTATTCTGCCATTTCGTTGGACTTGTGAATTTAGCTCTTTCATCTCCCTTCTCATGGCAAAGCACTCTTTTAAAGTTATCCTTTTTCTACTAGAGCTGCTTGCCTGATGAGTTTTACTTTTCTTGGAATCCCATAAGGAGAGTTCTGATGTACGCACTTCATTTATTCTTTTTCTTCTCCTTTCCCTCTCTGCTTCACTATGGGCTTCTCTTCTTCTTTGTATGAGAAATGGAAATCCCTTTTAAGATTGTTCTTTCAAGAACTTTGAAAGGTCATTCCTTTGTTGACCAGCCAGTTGATTTCTTTGTTGATTATCATGTAGATCTAACTAGGCCATCCTTTGCAGTTGTTCTTTGGAAAAATTTCTCAGATCATCTCTAAAGATTATCAGAGTCTCTTCATTGTCTTCAGTAACAACTATCAAGGTCTTTGATCGTCTATCAAAGTAAAGATGTGTGGGCAGGTTCAAATTCTTTGTAGGTTCAGGCCTCTCAATCTCTGACCTTATAGTAACTCGGCTAGATCTTATCTGAGGATTTTTCTTTGCATGTTCTTTCTCTATTCTTCAAACCATTGTCTGATAATATCATCAGTCTGCATGAGTAATTTCCCCATATTTGCACCTCTTTTGTGCAGAATGCTGATCAATTCTGCCTTCTCCTCCTCTTGTTTTCTCAATTTTCCAGCCAATAATTTTCTTTCAGTTTCCAGATATAGCCTTTGCTCTCTATGATATATTTCAAGTAATTGATCATGAGGCATGCTATCAAATTCGGCCTCAGTCATCCCCTTTCTCATCACAATATCTTTCAGTGTTTGCACTCTTTAGGGATCATTAAACCATTCTATTACTTCTGCCTCTTTCTTCTCGGCATCTTCCCTCTCCTTTTGCAACTGCATCTTTAATTTTCTCTCCTTTTCATAGTCTGTAGCGCACTTCTGATCTTTTTGGGAGTCCTTGATCATTTGCACTTTCTTCTTTAATTCTTCAAGGGACAGGTCAATTAGAGAGTTGTAATTGTATCCATGTAATTGCAAGAACTTGATGTCCTTGTGTTTGCTCTTCAATATCTCATACTCTCTTTGATCCCGGGCTTCCTTTTCAATTCTTTTCTGACTTGTTTTGGCCTCTTTAAACACCTTCTCTTCCTTATCCTTTCTCTTGCTTACCTTTTCTACATAATTTGCTACACCATCCACGATAGCATTCTTGTACATTTTTTTCAAACGTGTCAAATGATTGTAGATTTAGAAAGGTAGGTCTATGTCTGGCTTTCAACAGAAATTCTATCTTCATTTTCTTTGTCCTCAGCCTTCTTTGCCTCTATCCTTCAGCCTCTTGTGCAATACTTTCTTTGGACATCCTCTGTAGGTATTTCAAATCATATTTGAGGCTTAAAAGGTAGGCTCTATCTTCATTTTCTTTGTCCTCAGCCTTCTTTGCCCTTTCTTCCTCTTCATCAATCTCCATATGTTCGTCCAGATTGTGTAGAGTTCCAATCATGGGTTCTTCAGTTTGAATCATTTGTGGCTCTTCAACAATCTTGGACTGTTTTTCTCTTCTAGTATAGACTTTCCTCACATACTTTTGTCTCTTTTGTCACAGATATTATTAGGGTCTGGTCCCTTATGTCTCAGATATTATTAGGGTCTGGTCCCTTCTGTCTCAGATATTACCAGGGTCTGGTTCCTTCTATCTCAGATATTATCAGGGTCTGGTCCCTTATGTCTCAGATATTACAAGGGTCTGGCCCCTTCTGTCTCAGATATTATCAGGGTCTGGTCCCTTCTGTCTCCAATAACCATACCTGTCACGTCACTCGTTTCATACATTCATTTTCATTCATGCATAATTTACATATCTTCTGGTCATGGATATACGTATATGTACATATTCATTCGTATCAACATTCCATAATAACATTCAATACTTAGTCGTACATATAACATACACATATCATACACTTACCATTTAAGTTAAGTGCATTAACAACTATCACAAAGGAGTATGCACACAGCCCCAAAAACATAACGGATAAAGGGGCTAGAAACTCACCTGAAGTCGGTTTCTCTCGCCATTAATAGTTATGCCCTTCTTTAGCTATTCACGGCTAACTGTATAACGCATTATGAGTGTCAAATATCCATTACTACTACTTCTTATATCTAAGTCAATGACACCCTCAACTAACGGAGGTTCGGGGGCAGCGCCCCTGGTAGTGGGGTCTAGGGGCGGCAGCCCCTAGCAGGGTCCAAGGGGCAGCGCCCCTGGCTGGGGTTGAGCTACCCCTTGGAAGAATTTTGCTTCGCATGCATGGAATTTCGCTTCGCATGCTTTTTTGCTTCACATGGAACTGTTTCGCTTCGCATGAGCGAAGCAAAATGCCTGTTTCGCTTCTCATGGCTGAGCGAAGCGAAATGCCTGTTTCACTTCTCATCGGTGAGCGAAGCGGAATGCCTGTTTCGCTTCTCATGGCTGAGCGAAGCGAAATGGCGAAGCGAAATGCCTACCTTTCTTCCCTTTTACCATTTTTAAGCCATTTTACTTTGTGGCTCTTCCTCAGGACCTGATTTTTACTCCTTCCCAACTTTTGACACATTCTGACCCCATGCACCTGATCCTGAACCCATCTCTCAAAGTCGAAACACCACCTTTTTATCACAAAGTGCACTCGAGAGGCTATAACTTACCAAGTTTATATTTTTCTTACATTTTTACAACCCGATCTATCATTATATCTGTTTGCATGACGATTCTAACCATAAAACTTAGCCATTTAAACCGAAACCCACCTTTTGCTTCGGGTTCGAGTTCAGATCTAGACAATACGTAGATTTGGACGTGATTCTTGTTGCTTGACGATGTTAAACACGAGATTCCACCCTTCTTTGGCTTGGATTTTAAATCCGAGTGCTAGAGAGAAAGTATGTCTGTGTTTCTTGAGTGTGTGTGTGTTTATGTGTTTGGATGAGAAAGGAAAAGAAAAGGAAGAAGTGGTTTATAGATGGGGTTTCATGGGTCCTACCACCCATTCCCAATTCCTACTTCCCAAACACTTAACACGAGACTACTTTAACGACACACACTATTAACAAAACTTTCTGTTATTTATTTAACAAAAGTTGGATGTTACAAGGTTTTTGATATCACATTAACTTAAAATGCTTAATGTGCGTGGGGGCTTGATAGGCTGGTGGCTGGGTTTAAGTGGACAACAGTATCGGCAATCACGGTTTTTATGTTTATCTGAGCTTTAAGATAACTTTATATGTTTTTAAGACTATATTTCTCCGATGCTGATCCCATTGTAATTAGACTTTTTCAGGGACGAAAAAAGATAAGTGTGGGGATATTTGATATAAGGCTAAATATATATAAATCCCTTGTATATGTTATTTATTATTTTATTAGTTTATGTTCGGTTTTTATTAGAATTTGTATACTACTGACATATTTGAATAATGTAGATTCTGAGACTTGTTCATGGTTAAAAAGGGCGAAAAAAGAGCTAAACAAGCCAAATCGGTGAACCAGACACCATCATAATTGAACCGGACCGCATCAAGAAACGAACCGGACCGGTCAGCCCCCTCATCCAGAGTGCCACGCGACTGGGAGGCCAAATCTCGCCGCGCGGTGTGCCGGGCATCCCGTTTCGCGTATTTTCTTCGTTTTTATCAGTTTTGGGCCAAGGAAACCTATTTAAACACCCCTTAACTTAATCCTGAGCATACCTTGTGAACCAGAGCCGAATTTGGAGTTTCTTGGAGCTTAGGATTGCAATATTTGGTGGGTTTGAAGGCTAGGAATCAGCCGGCGAAGTGCTTATCATCCAAGAACGAAGACCACGGGTTTTATCACCTTTAATCTTCCGTTCTTATTTATTTTCGTCATGATTTCGTCTATGATTGTTTTGTTTGATTTTAAGATGCTAGGATAAACATTATAGACTGCCTAGGCTTATGATGAACCTTTGTTGACGTTTGATTTTGACTTGGGATTTATTTATTGTTATGGTTTTTATGAACTAGTTAAAAGGTTTAATTATATTAAATTGATGCATATGGATATTTAGGATTGTTTGATTAATTATTATTATTCTGTAGTTACCTTGATTATTGTTTGTCATTATGATAGGTCGCTATTAGGTCAATTACTTTGTGTTGTTGATTACTTTATGATTGATATGCATTAAGATCATAGGAATAATATTAGTTAATCAAATAAACCTAAGTGTGCTGCTAACCTAAATAGCTGTAAGGTGCTAGGTTATTGATAGGTCTTTGTTGATCAGGATTGCTAGATTTAGTTCTTTGTAAGGAGTCCATCTAGGTTTGATCGGTTAACTTTGTCTATCGAGTCAATTGAATATATTAGACTGCCTTTGATTTCTGCGCTGTAAGGTAGGATTTCATATAAAAGAATTAGTTTGTAATCAATTAGGTGACGATAAGGAAACTTGATTTTTAATACTGGTGTGCGTTAAAACTTATTAGAAATCCATAGGTGTCTCTTGAGAAGGGTCAGGGGTCCTGTTCGGGTTTTCTCTTAAGCGTCTATTTTACCGTCCCAGTTCCATAACTAAGTTTTATCCCGGGTTAATTGATAACTGAAATTTAGGGGATTCTAGCCTAGGTAGTTATCTTGTCATCATTTGAATTAAGTCCAGGGTTAAGTCTTATTTAAGTCTTTAGTTTTATTAATTAGTTTAATTTTAGTTTTTAAGTAAAACCCCCTAATAATAATAGATAAATAGTCTTGTCTGTAGTTAAGTCTAAATTTAGCTAGTTAACGTAATTTAAAGAGTCATGTGGGTTCAATATCCAGACTTACTTAGATATACTAGAGTCGATCGGTTCACTTGCCGGTTAGTAGTTTAGTTAAGTTTAAGAGTCTAGAATTTATTACTTAGTGTCTAGATTAGCGTGTTTTTATATAGCTACTTTTAGCACATCAATCACCTCTAGAGCATTGGAGGTCCCCACATCAGCTTCTTCTTCACTGGCCTCATCCTATTGTTCATTTAAGCATTTTAGTGCATCTGCTTCTTGACTGATATTCTCCCCCTATTTTGGTGCATCTGAGGTCTTCTCAACCTCAGCCTGCTCCAGGGTTTGTATCCTGATTAAGGCTTGCTGCAGAGCTTGCTCTAGGGCCATGTTCTTCTGCTCTAGAAAAGCATTTTTCTCATTCAACATCATATTTTCAAGTTCTAGGTTAGCATTTTCATCAATGAGAGTATAGACATTTGGACTTGAAGGTGGTGTCTCCTGATTGGGTGGAAGGTCAGGTTCAGAGAGTGGTTCTGGTGAAGAGGATTCAGGTGATGGCACATTGTAAGAGACATTTTATCTTGAGTAGGTTCATGAACAGAGGAGGATGGTGGTGTAGGAATATGAGTTTGTTGAATAGATTGAGCAGGTGGTGATGCAGGTGGTGAGAAATGAATTGGTTCATGGATAGGTGAGATTGGTGGTGTTGGGAGTGTTGTGTCTTGTGTGGGTTCGGGACTTGAAAATATTGGTTCCGTGGTGGCTGGAGATGAGGAAATATTATCACGAGCAGGTTCATTCACTTCAACATCATGCCCATAGTATCAACATTTTGAACCTCATGTTCAATTGGTTCAATAATAGGCTCATTATTAGCACCATCATTGTCATCACCCTGATCATTATCATCATCAGTGTAATTTCACAGATTTGGTGTCCGCAGCTGTTCAAATAGGCTAGGGGTAGTTTAGTCTTTACACTTAATGTATAAAGGCTCATTCGCTAAGCATGTTTAGCGAATGAAACCTCATTCATTAGAGACTAGGCTATTCGTTAATGTAAGAGCCCATTCGTTACTACAGTGTAACGAATGGTGGCTCATTCGTTAAGGTATACCCATTCGCTAAGAGTGTTTAGCGAATGGGTCTATGGAAAGACCAAATTCGTTAGGAATGTTAACGAATGAGAAGGCTCATTCTTTACTACAGTGTAACGAATGAGCCCAGCCTATAAATAGGCCTTCCATACTGTTATTGCATAGAGATCTGTGACATATTTATCCCTGTAAGTTATTCTAAAGTCAGAGTTCTGATTATTTCCGTGATTCCTCTCGTTACTCTGCCCGATTATCCTCTCAACACACACAGTACACACACTAACGTATATCTAGCCTAATTGTATAACGAATTTTCTCTGTAACTTATCCTCCATTAATGTATGAACACAAGCTTAACGTATCGATTTACGACTAGATTCCTGGCTCGTAATAACGTATTTACAATCAGGTCCATCATCATGTCCACCTTCATCTTCATTGTGTCCAGGAGTAAGGGGTACATCAATCACTCCAATTTCAGAAACATGCAACCAAGGGAGAATGTTCTGTTGTACATTTTCATTAAATTTACTCCTTGCCTCCTTGATTCTTTGACAAATATTCGGATCCTGCAGTCTAAGAACTTCTCCTGTCAATTGTAGATTTTGCAGAGACCGATTGATGAGTATCTGAAGAAATCTTGGATACATGAGAAATCTATGAGCTACTCCTTTTTCAGCATTCGACACTAAACCATTTTAAAAAAAATCGTGAATAATTAAATGGTTACTGATATAATATAGCTATGGTCATCGTAGCAAGCTCCCTGCTAAACAAAGTCCAAGTTCTTTTTCTCGGAGATAAGGACTGGATAACAAGATGTATCAAGAATCTGTATATCAGGGGAAAGCTTCCCTTCTGAAACTGTCCTTCATTCACACCTCCTTGATATCCCATTGTCTCTTGAAATATTCTCAGAAGTCTTGGGACTGAATATAGAGACAACACCTCCTGATTGTCATTAAGTTGTAGTGCTTCTCTGATTGATGCTTCAGTCACTTCAATATCTTGATTTAAAACGGATGCTTCGATTCTTTTTCCATTTATGTGATTAACATAAGTAGCAGAACCCCAGAAATCGGTGATGTGATTCCTGTATATGGTTGGGTTTTCTGTAAGTGCCACCTGTAGATTGGAGTAATTTAGAAAGTTGATCATAGATTCCAACTCCCTATTTTCATCGTTTACTTCCAACAGGGCGCACATATTGTGCTTAGACTCGAACTTCATTGCCATCAGATTTGCAAAACAAGAAAATAATCAGTACTCATAAATGCATAATCAATGGCAGTGAGTAGTTTAAGAAGAAAAGCATCTTCAGTAACCTGTTCCGTAGTCGTTTGCGAACCTACACACATCAAGTAAATAATCAGTAAACATTCAATAGAAACCCTAATTTCAAACCCCGGGGATACGATAACGATAATAGATATCTTACCAAGGTCGAAACAGAGCTAATGGCTATGTTCGAAAAAGTATTGAGCACAAATAAGATTCCTGAGTGAGCAGGGGTTACACGAGCAAGAGAGTTTTCTAATTAGGTTGAAAGAGGGAAATGAAATGTGTGAAAAAGTTTCTAAGTCCCCCTTTTATACTTAACGTTTGGTCAGTACAGTCCTGATTTGTCTTCTAGTGCACTACAGTTGTCATTTAATTCAAATTAAAGTACCTCCCTTGCTCGAGCATACAGCTAAACAAACAGGTGTCTCCAACTGTACTCGAGTACTTATCCCAATTCATACTCGACGTACTTTTAAAGGAAAATGGTAAGTAATTTGAAAAATGTTCATTTATGATTTGCTCGAAAGATAGTGTATACTCGGATATTGTGCTTAAATATACTCGTGCTCGATACCTTAGCCAAATTTCACACATGCTAGAGTATAGGATCATATTCGAGAGTGTCTTCAACTTACCCAATATAATTCAAATAGACATGCTAGCAAGCTATTGATGTTTAGCATACCCGAAAGTACATAAAACAAATTTTCAATCAGAACACCCAACCCTTATGCTCAAATTACTTAAAGAAATATTCAGTCAATCATTCATACTCAAAACATATTCAAAACATCAACTCAACTCTACTCGAACATACTTAACAGATTATTCTGTGAACGCCTATGCTCGTAGAGTGTATGTATGCTCGTCAACACTTAGAAAAATCTATCATGTGCTCGAAATGCAACCTTTTATTTCAGTAACTGAAATTGTGCTCGGATAACTTAGAGCACATATCTTTGTGCTCGAAGAACATGATCTATGCTTGAAAGACTTAAAAACAAATTTAACATCACATCACTTTGCTCGATGAGCAACAAAAACAGTGTGAACCATAGAATCATGCTCGAAAACACTTCAACCATTTCAGAACTTAGAATTAAAATACAGAAACGTTTTTCTAACACTTTAGACATGTTCACACAAAAACTTTGCTTAAATCACTAAGATTCATCATTTAAGACACTATTCCAGACTCAAGCATAATTTTAAGGTGAATAAGAGATCAAAATTCAGTTGATAGGTCACTTCAAAACAATTTTATAGAGAGATCTCAACATGGGATCAGATTGTTTAATAACTTTCACAAAACTTCATGGTCGGCCTTATTATGACTTAAGTCAGGTTGACAGTAGGTATTGACACTTAGCATGATTATCATTGCTTTCTGTGATATACTTAAAGTTCAATTAATGCATAAGTTTAGAATGGTCAACACAATGGATTTCAGGGTGTCTCTCTCAAGGCTTATTTAGCTTTCTCCAAGACACCCCAATTTGACTTCAACCCCTTGATGCCTTGGTAAAAATAGTTTTAGAATTTGAGCAGATATATTTATAGATCAGACTTCAAGGTTGAACGTTGGACTTACAAGCCATCCGGACTTACATGCCTTACATTCAGGGTGTTTAGGACTTATTTGTATGCCTCACCCCTGTAGTTCCCTTGATGCCCCTTTTAGTCTGAAAATATTTAAATTTATTATATTTATAATACATTACTTGAAGTTTTTTTTTATTTTATTTTTTATAAGCTAGTATGTATATTGATCTTTTATTTCTGCTCAGATATGAAGATAAACAAATCTTTTTGGGTGACCAAAACATCAAAATGCTCATGTATGACTGGATAATTACCTTTCTGCCCATCATTCGGAGATATGTGTAAGTGAAAATACCTTAATCTTCAAATGTATCACCACTTCAGGCTTAGAATGATCATTATATTTGTATCATATTGGCAATTACACTCATGAGAAGATACCATACAAATTGTCAATGACTGAACAGAAACCTTTTAAGCCTATAATCCATGTGTTAGGAAATTAAACAATGTACTATCATTTCCCAAAAGGTTGGATACTATCTCTATATCAAAAAGACATTTTAAGCTTCTTCTAAGCTTGTTACTGAATAATCTTATCATTTCTCATATGAGTTCACCAAAAAATGTCTGTCAAGTCAAAAATCATATCAATTGTTTCAAAAATCACTTTCTTTGAAAAATTCATTTCGCACCTGATTTTGAAAAGCAATTTGTCATTCAAGAATCATATGACTTACAAACAACACTTAAGATTCACATAATCAACAAATTCATACAGTCTTGAATCATCTTTCACTCGAGCACACAGGAATCCATCGAGCAAACTTAGAATCTATCATTTCAATGCATGTGCTCGAAATACTTCATGAAAGTTCAAGACTTAACATTATGCTCGAGCAACAGACATTTGCTTGAAATACTTAGAAAGGTTTTCAAGACGTATGTCCATGCTTGAACAGTAGAAACATGTCACATGTGCTCGAAATACTTAAGACAAGTATTCAAGTATTATTGTTTGTGCTCGAAAAGCAGCAAAAACAATATCAAGCACATATCCATACTCGAAGCACTTAAATCACTCAAAATAGATCAAGTATGCAAATATTCTAGTACTAGAGACATGAACAACAAATATATGTTATATTTCACACAAACAAATCACCAAGCATGATTCATTCACTCAAAATGGTCAGTTTAACATCTAGCAACAAATGATGCATTCAATCACAGTGAGCAGAAGATAGATAGTCAGTAAGCATCTCACTTAAGCACACATTATCAATTAGATCTCATCAGCATTTATCATTCCTAGGCATTTTAATAGAAAATGAAACCTGGTTTTGTCTAATGGTTTAGTGAACAGGTCAGCCAAGTTATCAGTTGTATCTACCCTTTTCATTTCTATTAAGCCTTTTTCACTACAGTCTCTAATGAAGTGATGCCTAATTTCAATGTGCTTAGTCTTAGAGTGGTGAACAGGATTTTTGACAATGAACATGGCAGCAGTATTATCAATTAAAATAGGAGTTAGTAAGAAATTTAGACCATAATCCAGCAGTTGATTTTGGATCCACAGAACCTGTGCACAGCAAGCAGATGCAGCAATGTACTCAGCTTCAGCAGTTGAGATGGACACTGTAGTCTGCTTCTTGAATTACCAAGACACTAGCCTGTTTCCAAGAAACTGGCATCCTCCTAAAGTTGACTTCCTACTCATGTTGCAACCATCATAGTCACTGTCTGCGTAGGCCATCAAGTCAAAAGAGGGATTCTTTGGATACCATATTCCTAAATCTGGTTTCCCTTTAAGATATCTGAATATCCTATTTACTGCCAACATGTGGGAGACCTTGGGGTTAGCTTGAAATTATGCACATACACACACAACAAACATAATATCTAGCCTAGATGTTGTTAGATACATTAATGATCCTATCTTGGCCCTATACTCATGCTGGTCCACTAGCTCCCCCTTTTCATCAAGTACCATCTTCTCATGTGTGTCCATTGGTGTGGACACTGTCTTGTAATCTTGGTACTTGAATTGGTTTAGTATTTCTTGAACATACTCTGATTGATTTATGAAGATTCCATCAGCCTTCTGCTGTACTTGTAGTCCAAGGAAGAAGTTCATTTCTCCCATAGAACTCATTTTGTATTTTGACTTCTTTACACATCTGTTCATTTGTTGAACCAAATATGATGTCAGCAACATACACTTGTACAAGCAGTAGATCTTTCTTCCATCTTTTATAAAACAATGTCTTGTCAGTAGATCCACGGCAGAAACCATTATCCAATAGGTGATTTGATAGCTCATCATATCAAGCTCTAGGAGCTTGATGTAATCCATACAGTGCTTTACTTAGCTTGTACACCTTGTTTGGATGGATTGGATCTTCAAATCCAGGTGGTTGAGTCACATAGACTTCTTCATCAATCTTCCCATTCAGAAATGCCGACTTGACATCCAATTGATAGACTTTAATGTTCATGGATGCTGCATATGCTAAGAAGATTCTGATGGCTTCTAATCTTGAAACAGGGGCAAAGACTTCTTCAAAGTCTACTCTTGCTTCTTGTAAGCACCCTAGAGCCATCAGCCTTGATTTGTTCATGATAACTAATCCTCTTTCATTCTTCTTGTTCCTGAATACCTACTTGGTGCCAATTGCATACTTTCCTCTGGGTTTGTCAACGAAATCCCAAACATGCAAGTCTCTGAATTGAGCCAACTCCTCCTGCATGGCTTCCACCTAGCTGTTATCTTTTAAGGCTTGGTTGATGTTCTTTGGCTCAACTTGGGATAGAAAACAAGCATAGAGACATATGTTTGCCTTTTCAGAAAAACTTCTTGTCACTCTTTCATGTAAGTCACCAATAACGTTCTCTGCAGAATGATTTCTTTCAATAGAGGTAGTCTGGATAATTTGATTTGCTGTTACTCCTGATTCAAGATTTGTCATATCCACATCAGTAGGTTCATTCTAAGGTACTTCTTCAGATTCAGTAGTCAGTTAGTTTAGAGTGTTTCAAGATGAGGATGCTTCATTTAATCTAATCTGAAGAGAATCAAACAACGACTGGAATCTCTCTTCAAATCTGTCTGTCTCTTCAGGTTGACTCTGCGTTGGTTCACTTTCCATTTCACTTGGACCTTCATTGGATACTTCAATTGCAGCTTCATGATCACAGATTTCTATTTCATTTGGTCTTCTGTTGCTTCTCTCAAAGGTGAATCCTTTCTTTCCTGATGCAACAGATGACCACGGCTTGTCCAGATCAATCTGCTTTTGCTTTCCTTTCTCTTCAATATTTGTTCTGAACATGCTGTCATCCATGTCTTCATTGTAGATTTTGAATGATTTAATCATCTTTTCCAGATCAAACAACCATTTGGGTCCTTTTACATTGTTAGTGATTTTCATTGAAAATTATATCTGAGGACTCAATAACCACCATGTGCTCTTTAACATACGCTCTATAAGCCTTTGATTGAGTTGAATATCCCACAAAGAAACATTCCAGAGATTTGGATTGAAACTTGTTTAGATAATCCTTTGTATTCAGCAGTGAGCAATTGTAAGACCTCGAATCCCGGGAATCCCACAGTTGGTAATCATGACCAAAATTCATAAAAATTTAAAACCAAAGGCAAGTTCATTTTATTAAAACCGTTTCAGAGTATAAGATCAGTGGAAATCATAAGTGTCAAAAACAAATTCTCAATACCGGGAAGTATGCCCAAAACCAATTTAAATGCGTTTAAGAATAATTAAAAGTAAACAGTCTTCATTATTAATGTCCCCGACTAGATATTCCTTCAACTGACCAAGTAGTCACGAGCACGTCCAAGCGGTAATCATCCTCTTCTTAACCTGAAACTCAAACTAACATACACACAAAGTCAGCTAAAGCTGAGTGAGTTCAAGTTTTATTAAATTACATAAACAAATCATTCCAACATTGTAATTATAAAATCGTAAAGGAATAATAGGCAAATGCACATACAATAAGTACATCTAGATATAAGGACCAATTAACAAAATCGCAGTCTAACACACGTACGGCCTAAGTACATACTACGGGATTTTAAAAACCCGTTATAATAGTGATAATGCCACACGAGCGTCCCCCCCCACGGGATTTAAAATCCCGTCACCGGATTTTAGAACTCGAGTCATATAGTTTAGCCCGACCAAGATCACCATGCATACAAGGAACCAATTAAAATAGTGAACAGGCCACACTAGCCTCCCCCCCACGGGATTTAAGAACCCGCCACCAGATTTAAGAACTCGCCACGGGATTTAAGAACCCGATCGTATAGTTTGGCCCGGCGTAGTTCATTATTCACACCATACCAAAGTAGCACTACTAATTATAGGCCGTAAAGTATTATAAACATAACACACACACACACACACACACATATATATATATATATTGATGAATGTTTTATTGATGAACGTGCCACACTAGCCTCCCCCCCCACGGGATTTAAGAACCCGAGTCGTATAGTTTGGCCCGGCCCAGTTTATTATTCACACCATAACAAAGTAGCACTACTAATCATAGGCCGTAAAGTATTATAAACATACACACACACAACACACACACACACACACATATATATATATCATCCCAATGTACTCAATAATTATGGAAATCCACGAGAATTCATTTACACAGTTTAACGGGTTAAATCAGTTAGGTGTGTATGCTAGCCCAAAACGTGAAAAGAGTCAAAAGGGCATCATGAACTCACCTGAAACGAGGCACCAAGTGACCACGAGCCAGAGAACCCCTAAGTATTCCCACAATTCACACGCCTGTCGGATTATACATAGTAATTACAAACGATACCGAAAGGACTCGTTTATCCTACGAGGCGTTCTGATAAGATTCAAGTTACCTAAAGCCTCGACCTCACCAAGTTCAATTATAACAGCCCCCGGGGCCTTATATTTACCAAAATCCCCCATAAGTAACCCCGAAAATAAGGAATTCCCAAATTGCCCCCGGAAGTGCTAGGTGAGACTAATATGCGCGTTTAAGAGTTGTTTAAGCTCTTAACATCCAGCTCAGCCCCGTGTGCACCCAATTTGATACATTCACAGCCTACTAGCCCACACGACACTACACGAGTTGGATGGGTCGGTAACTCGCAAGCACAACGCATCAACTATTCAATAAACGCGAATTTGCGTTGTACCGACCCGTTTGAGTAACCGACAACCAATTCAGCCCCAATACTTAAAAAAATCAGTTTCTTACTGCCAACAAATTATACCGAGGCTACAACATTCGAATTGGTTGTTAATTCCCTCAAACAACGCGCTAGACACCCCAATTCACAAACTAGTCAACCGAATTCTAGTTTTCACTTCATCAACAATTGAACAACCAAACGAATGCCAAAGTTCATGATATTAAATTATGATGTAGAAGACATACCTAGGAAGATGACGGAGTAAAAACCTTAACCAAAACAGCCCCGAAAGTGATTGAATGGATAGCCACCCGGTAAGCCTAAAACAAGCGATTTATGATCAATACGCGAAATATAAAGATGGTTTAAGGTGTAAAATACTAGTGTGGGTGTACCACCAACCTTGAATTGAAGTTTTATGCTTGGAATTGGCTGCAAAAAAAGAAAAACGAAGCCCCTTGGCTGCTAGTCCCTCATTTATGAAAGGTGAGACAACTTGAGTGAAAAGTTAATAGATTTTACTTACAGGAATGACGTGAAGGCCCCCCGGGTAATGTTGGATGAATCCCGAAAGATGTACATACTCTACATAACTTCCATCCTTTAAAAGAAAGTAACGGGCGTTACAAGTCCACCCTTTTACAAGTGGATTCGTCCCCGAATCCCAATGCGACAGAAACAATTGCGGGTATAGTTTCATCATTTCATCCTCGGATTCCCAAGTGGCCTCGGAGCCCTTACGATGCCTCCACTGCACCTTCACCTGCCTGACCACCTTATTTCTCAGACGCCTTTCCTGACAATCAAGAATCGCGATAGGTTCCTCAATGTAATTCAACTTACTATCGAGCTCAATATCACCAAGGGGCACATGGGCCCCCTCATCTGCTAGAAGTTTCCTCAAATGAGTGGAAAGTAGGATGAATCCCAGCGAGCTCGTCGGTAAAATCCAGTCTATAGGCCACCTCCCCGACACGTGACAAGATACGAAACGGACCTATGAACCTAGGACTAAGCTTCCCCCTCTTACGAAAACGAATAATACCCTTCCAAGGAGAAACTTTTAACATAACCCGATCACCGGCCTTAAACACAATAGGTCTCCGCCTTTTATCCGCATAGGACTTTTGACGATCCTGAGCAGCCTTCATAAAAGCCCTAATCTTATCGAGCTTCTAAGTCGTAGCTTCAACCACCTCCAAACTACCTAACTGTTTCTGACCGATGGAGCCCTAACAGACTGGAGCCCTACACCTACGCCCATACAACATCTCAAACGGCGGCATCCCAATAGTGGCGTGGTAACTGTTATTATAAGAAAACTCGACCAACGGTAAATGACGATCCCAACTACCACCAAAATCGATAACACAAGCCCGCAACATATCCTCAAGAGTCTGTATGGTCCTCTCGGATTGACCATCCGTCTGCGGGTGATAAGCGGTACTAATGAGGAGTTTGGTACACATCTCCTCATGAAATGTCTTCCAAAACCTGGAGGTAAAAAGCGTATCCCTATCCGAAATAGTAGATACAGGCACCCCGTGCCTAGAAACAATCTTACTAATAAACACATCGGCTAACTGCTCGGAATTATAAGTCTCGCAAATCGGCAAGAAGTGAGCGCTCTTAGTCAATCTATCCACGATTACCCAAATGGTGTCATAACTACCCTTAGGAGTATGAGGCAGTTTAGTCACAAAATCCATCGTAAGATGCTCCCACTTCCACTCAGGTATTTCCAGGGGTTGAAGTTTCCCGAAAGGCTTCTGGTGCTCAGACTTAACCTGCAAACATGTCAAACATTTACTCACATATTGAGCCACCTCGTACTTCATCACGAGCCACCAGTAATTCTTCTTTAGGTCTTGGAACATTTTAGTCGCGCCCGGATGAATAGAGTAGCGCGACTTGTGTGCTTCATCAAGGATCTTACTCCTAAAACCCCCATACCTGAGTACCCATAGACGACCATCTTTATACTTCACCCCTTCACCAACGTCCTCCAACAACTTTTCCTAACCCCAAATACGCTCTGACATAATCCATTCAACTTGTAAGGCCTCATTCTACACGCTGGCTATCTGTTTTAAAATATCGGGTTTGAGAATAAGCTGGTAAGATTTCACACTAATGGATTTCGGTCTCTCTTTCCGGCTCAATGCGTCGACTACCACGTTAGCCTTACCGGGATGGTACATAATCTCCAGATTGTAATCCTTAATCAATTCTAACCACCGACGCTGCCGCATATTCAGTTACTTTTGCTCGAAGAAATACTTTAGACTCTTATGATCGGTATAGACGACACAAGGGATACCATACAAATAATGCCTCCACAACTTAAGTGCAAACACAACCGCCGCCAATTCTAGATCATGGATAGGATAATTCGCCTCATGAGGCTTTAACTATCGCAAGTCATAAGCTATGACTTGACCCCGCTGCATAAGAACACACCCAAGCCCCTGGTAAGAAGCATCAGAATAGACAACCAGATCATCGGTGCCATTGGCAAAGCTAAAATCGGAGCATGGATCAACTTGTTCTTTAAATCGAGAAAAGCCTCCTCTTTCTCAGTACCCCAAACAAACTTAACGCTCTTCTTAGTGAACTTGGTCAACAACGAAGCGATTTTCGATAAGTCGGGAATGAAACGGCGGTAATACCCCGCCAAGTCCAGAAAACTACAAATTTCAGACGGAGACTTAATGGATTCCCAATTGTTCACGGCTTCCACTTTTGCAAGGTCTACTAAAATATCACTCGGGTTGATAACGTGACCCAAGAATTGAACCTCGCGTGACCAAAAAGAGCACTTAGAAAATTTCGCTACAAATTATTCTTTCGCGGTGCCTCCAAAACTTCTGTGAGATGACGAGCATGATCGGTTTCACCCCGGGAATAAACAACAATGTCGTCGATGAACACAATAACAGAACGATCGAGCATGATCGGTTTCACCTGGTTCATAAGATCCATGAACGCAGCCGGTGCTTTGGTCAAACCAAAAGACATCACAAGAAATTCATAATGTCCATAACGAGTGCAGAAGGTAGTCTTTGGAATATCCTCCTCACGAATTTTCAACTGATGATACCTGGACCTAAGGTCGATCTTCGAGAACCAACTAGCTCCTTGGAGCTGATCAAATAAGTCGTCGATTCTTGGTAGGGGGTACCGGTTTTTCACAGTGAGTTTATTCAATTCACGGTAGTCGATGCACAACCGTATGCTATCGTCCTTCTTTTTGACGAAAAAGACCGAGGCACCCTAAGGCGAGATGCGCGGTCGAATGATGTCCTTGTCGAGAAAGTCTTCCAATTGAGTCATAAGTTATTTCATTTCGTTTGGTGCTAGATGATAAGTAGCTCGAGCAACGGGTTTGGCACTCGGCACAAGGTCTATCTGGAACTCGACCTTGCGATCCGGTGGCACATCTGACAAATCATCAGGGAGCACATCCGGGTAATCCCGAACAATAGGAACATCACTGACGGTAGCCACCTTGGTTTTTACGTTTATAGCATACGCAAGATACGCCCTGCAACCTCGCTGCGTAAGTTTTCTCGCCTTAAGCATGGATATGATATGTGGCGTCCCACCATTCCAATAACCGAAAATAGTGATGGGGGTCCCATCCGGGGCCCTTAAACACACCAGTTTCTGACCACATATAATCTGAGCATCTACACTCGCGAGCCAGTCCATCCCAAGCACCACATCGAAACATCCAAGCGGCATCAAGAACAGCCGTACCGGAAATTTATGTCAAGACAACTCGATAAAAGAACCCTGAATAGCCATAGACACAAAAACGGACTTTCCTACGGCGACCTCAACCTCAAACACATCGTCTACACGCTCGGGTAATTTAGTTAACGCGGAACAGAAAGCGGTAGACACGAAGCTCCTATTAGCACCCGAATGAAACAAGACCGAAGCCTGTAATTCATCAAGTAAAAAGGTACCTGAGATAACATTACACTATTGCTTAGCTAAACAGTTACACATACATTACCGCGAGAATGAGGAATTACAAACGTGAGATAATAAAAGACGAAAGTGGAAAAGTACCTGAAACAACGTCTGCATCGTCCTTGGCTTCTCTCTTGGAGATATTGAAAGCCCTCGCCTTGACCTTCGGTTTTTCTTCCATTTTCCCCCTAGAGGATGTCCCCTGATCGGACCCCCCCCCCCCCCGCCTTACTGGTAGGACAATTGGAGGCTAAGTGCCCCGCCCCCTTACATCATAAACATGTCAAACTCGGAAACTCATAATGGGCGTGTCCTGTCTTCGCACATCTAAAGCAAGGGCCAGTCCCAAGCCTACACTCCACCTTATGCGGTTTCTCGCACTTCTTGCATCTATCCATCGTCCCATCCCACCTATAACCCGGAGTATCAGTTTTCACTCTCTTTCCAGCCGAATTAAAGTTATTTCCCCCGGACCGTTTACCATTAGCATTCGAGTTCCAAGTCTTCCTAGTCTCAGACGGCAATACCTTCTCTCTCTGAACATACAATGTGCCCGCTAAGGTAACCACCGAATGGAACGAGCTCATGTTGGTAGTCACCACACCCCTACGAATATCCACCGGAAGACCCTTCACATATTTTTTAATCCTCTTGGCTTCAGGAGTAACCAGATCGGGACATAAACGAGCCATCTTATTAAACTTTGTGGTATACTCCCGATGCGTCATACTGCCCGCCTCCAAGGTCAAGAAATCCTGTTCAATCTTATCCAATTCGTGTGGAGGACAAAACTTATCAAGAACCAACTTCTTCAACTCCTCCCAAGTCATCCTCCTAACAGAACGATCACCCATAGCCTGAGTCAGATTATTCCACCAACACAGCGCCTCGGAACGAAACGAGGCAGTAGCATAAGTCACCATATCTTCCCCTTTACACTTACTAACCCTCAATACGGCTTCTATCTCTCTCAACCACTGATGTGCTGCCAATGCATCCTTAGTACCATCGAATGTCGGAGCGTCACACTTTTTGAAATCCCCATACGAACAACCCCGGGTAGACACACTAATCGCACGAACCTCATCTTCATCCTCACTCGGCACAAACACCTCGTCCTCGACCTGCGTCTCTTTACCCCTCCCTTCCTTATCCGAACTCTTACCAACCAATGATTCCTCCATGGCCCTAACAGCCTCAGCAACGATCTCGGGAATGGCGCTATGGAGAACCTGAAAAACCTCGTCCACGATGGCCGCGCGCATAGAAGGGTCTAAGGCGGGGTTATCCCCCTACTAATGAATCGGGGTTTCTTCCTGCTCTGGGGCTGGCTTTTCTCTCTCGACCTCGGCACGTGGCTTATGACCACGTCCATGAATACTAGGACGACCTCTCTTAGCTGCACGAGTATTAACCATGGCTTATCCCTAAAAAAACAGAATATTAACACGGTCAAGTACAAGTAGCATTTAGAACATGTAAGGTAAGGGTAAACTACTAATGACGTTGATCAAGTGTAATTAGTTGTTTACTTTACCCGCCCATCCTAAACACCCCCTGCCCCTAACCATATTAGCGTTCTATCTAGCACTTAAGCAATTACTAACAAAATGGAAATTTTAAACTCATAAGAATGACTAAACCATTAAAAATTACCTCTTAGCGTGCAGCTACTCGCGGTTGGCATTTCTAGTCTTTTCTTTTACAGTTCGAGTCCAAACATTCGAGAATGCTCGAATCCCTCGAACCATGGCTCTGATACCAACTTGTAAGATCCCGAATCCCGGGAATCCCACAGTTGGTAATCATGACCAAAATTCATAAAATTTTAAAACCAAAGGCAAGTTCATTTTATTAAAACCGTTTCAGAGTATAAGATCAGTGGAATCATAAGCGTCAAAAACAAATTCCCAAAACCAGGAAGTATGCCCAAAACCAATTTAAATGCGTTTAAGAATAATTGAAAGTAAACAGTCTTCATTATTAATGTCCCCGACTAGATATGCCTTCAACTGACCAAGTAGTCTCGAGTACGTCCAAGCGGTAATCATCCTCTTCTTAACCTAAAACTCAAACTAACATACCCACAAAGTGAGCTAAAGCTGAGTGAGTTCAAGTTTTATTAAATTACATAAACAAATCATTCCAACATTGTAAGTATAAAATCGTATAGGAATAATAGGCAAATGCGCATACAATAAGTTCATCTAGATATAATGACCAATTAACAAAATCGCGGTCTAACACACGTACGGCCTAAGTACATACTACGGGATTTTAAAAACCCGTTATAATAGTGATAATGCCATACGAGCCTCCCCCCACGCGATTTAAGAACCCGCCATGGGATTTAAGAACCCGAGTCGTATAGTTTGCCCAACGAAGATCACCATGCATACATGGAACCAATTACAATAGTGAACAGGCCACACTAGCCTCCCCCCCACGGGATTTAAGAACCCGTCATGGGATTTAAGAACCCGTGTGGTATATTTTGGCCTGGCCTAGTTCACCATGCACACAAGGAACCACTTTTACTGATGAACGTGCCACACTAGCCTCCCTCCCACGGGATTTAAGAACCTGAGTCGTATAGTTTGGCCCGGCCCAAATCATCATTCATACCATAATAAAGTAGCACTACTAATCATAGGCCGTTAAGTATTATAAACATACACACACACACACACATATATATATATCATCCCAATGTACTCAATAATAAAGTTAACCCACAAGAATTCATTTAAACAGTGTAACGGGTGAAATCAGTTGGGTGTGTATGCTAGCCCAAAACGTGAAAAGAGTCAAAAGGGCACCATGAACTCACCTGACATGAGGCACCAAGTCACCACGAGCTAGAGAACCCCTAAGTATTCCCACAATTCACACGCCTGTCGGATTATACACAGTAATTACTAAATACAGAAAGGACTCGTTTATCCTATGAGGCGTTCTGATATTATTCGAGTTACCTAAAGCCTTGACCTCACCAAGTTCAACTAGTAGTTTGCCCGTCCGGTGGATGGGAATGTCAACGCATTAATATGACGACTACATTTATTCAGTAACATATATGACAGTTTGGTTATTTTCCAATACATTTTGGGAGGTTTGGGTTCACTGGAGTAACAAATAGAATTGCTTTACTTCGTACCATATTTATATATTTATGTGTTGTAAAAAAGGGTAGCACAATCTATGGAAGACTGGTTTCATAAAAGTATCATATCAAAAACCACTATACCTAGCCATCTGACTAACCAAAAGTCAAAATTTTAGATAAAGGGCTACTCATAAGTCTATTCTATTTACATTTTAAGCAATAACATTATTCGTTTAAAAAAGTCAAAATATGGGAGATGTTCATAAAAGGATTATTACTTACATGTATTACTTATAAATATATGGCAACACATGTTCTCTACTAATTAAATCGTTGGGGCTACCGATTTAATTCCAATTGTCATGATATTGATTTGTGGTACGATCCCCAAATGAGTGGTGGAAATTGTGGTATCATCACTATTACATCTAGTGTAGGAATGACATAATTCGTGTCCTTCCTCATTATCAATATTAGAATAAAAAATAATCGCCGCCCAATACAACATTAAGAAAACAAATATATACTGATGATGTCATAATAGATGAGACTAATGGAATGGGTAGTTCCCAAGCCGCTTCGTTTGCCATTTTCCATTCATCAGTTGTAATCCTTGTAAGAAAGCCATCGACTTCATCCTCTCTTGGATGTACGGGCCACGTCAAAGAAAGATATGCTTAGCATAAGGTCTGCAACAAAACCCTTCGCCCAATTTCAAAAATAAAGCTTGCATACCTTTAAAACTCCAAGCAACTTCAGGCTTGAAGTACCTAAATTTAAAGAGTATTAACATTAGTATGATTAGAAAACAATTAACTGTTCATATACATACAAAAAACTTGAACCAATTTGACCTATCACTCAATCCTCTTGCTACCCGTTTTACCACGTCTAGTAACTGGTAAAACATTTAAACAGGTCGATTTGGATAATACATTAGCTTCTGAATGCATAAAAGAACCTAAACCAATTTATTTGAGAAATAACACTATCATTGTAATATACAGCTTCTTAATGATATATGACAATTAAGACATTAGTTATTTATAAACTGAAAAAAGGTGTTTTATTAGTCAGCCCACTCGACACGATCCATTGAACCCAAACTAAGAAAGTACATGTTTGAACAGTTTCCCATTTACGGTGCTTACCTTTAAAGTGACCAGCCCTTAGAAGCCATATATAGATTTAACATGATAGCACACCCAACATTAGCATATTGATGCTCCCCTTCAAGCCCAAGATGTAACCTGTTACACACATAAAAACTTTATTAGTTGTATAGCTATAGTCTTCCAAAACTATAAAATTCAAACATAACAAAAATGTTCACCCTAACAGACTTATTAAATGACTGAAAAATTAGCAAACGTAAAATTAGTCATTTTAGCAAAAATCAACTAAAATAAAATAATTAAATGACATAAATGACAGGGTTCAAGTGTTGTGCAATGGGTCTGTTGGTTCTCTTGAAAATATCAATTATTCAAGAGAACATATCATTCTGCAGATAATATAATCATGCAAGAAAACCTGTGAGTAACTCAACAATAAATGAGAGTAAAAAGTGAATAAGCGATACAATGAAAATATGGAAATCACCATGATATGACATTATGACGTCTTCTTACACGTGTTTGGTACTAACCATCCAATTGTAGGCAAGAGCGTAGCCCTGTGCGAAATAAAAACCCAACTGACATTAGTGAATTATTACATGATAAATTACATTAAAAAAAAGATTACGCATACAGAAAAACATTACTAAATATCAACTTATTATAAAAGGTATGGGGAAAATTCCAAAAATGGCCCTCTTTTAGAAAGAGATTCAAATTTTATCCTCTAAACTTAATAATTTCAAAAATGTCCCCATTCTAACTCATCTTTGACCATGCGTTAGGAGACAAAATTGGAATCTCTATTCAAAATAGGGTCATTTTGAGAATTTTCCCAAAGGTATAACCCTTTTTCCAAAAGAAATAACAATTACGTAGTGAAAATATACTATAGTTCGAAACCACAGCAGAAAAAAAAACTAACCAATGTTTCTTCCACACAAACATTAATCTAATACACATAAGATAAAGA
The DNA here is from genome assembly GCF_021521415.1 of Bidens hawaiensis. Classification (NCBI taxonomy): domain Eukaryota; kingdom Viridiplantae; phylum Streptophyta; class Magnoliopsida; order Asterales; family Asteraceae; genus Bidens; species Bidens hawaiensis. Next base: position 67,849 of record NW_027494198.1, read on the forward strand.
GAATATAGAGACTAAAGAGAAACCTGTTCAGAGCAATTATTCATTTGCTGTCAATAAGATCAGTTAAGTAAAGTAGAGTAGAGTTGTACGCCTGCGTATTGTAACCAACGCCGACTAAAGCCTGAATCAATGGGATCGCCGGTTGGTTATATGTTTTCTAATGGGAATGCTGGCAGGTGTTATTGAAATAATTTTTTTTTGAATTTTAAATGTAAACATAACTAATATATGTAAAAGGTTTAAAGACATGGAATGCTGTTAATAAAATGAGAGTGCCTTTAGGTGATTGAGGACCCTTTAGAACTTTGAAGAAAGATCAATGGAATCTGAACATATCGAAAGGCAATTGCTGTATTAAGAATTAAAATTATGAAAGGTATAACACATGTATTATATATCATATGCAACAAATGGACGAATGGAAAAAAAGGAAATAAACAAAATCTAGATAAATACATAAAGAAGAAAACACAACATATTCATAGGAACAATTCAGTCATTATTGGTGGAATTATGGACTGGTTCGGGTCAGTCAATACGGCCAACCGGGTTATGACCCATGAGAGTTACCCCGTGAGGTAACGAACCATTAACCCGCTTAAGTTAGTTAACCGGGTTTGACACTTTAATGAGATAAAAATTACATCGAGGGGGCTTTGGAGTAAGAAATTGACTTGTTGGCCCATTAGGTTTATAACTAATGAGATTAGTTAAACCTAATAGGAGGCTATATAAATATATGATGTTTTAATAACCTGACAACTAATCCTAACAAGTCTATCTAATCCTTCCTCCATCCAACAGCCGGCCACCTGCTTCATCGCCGCCATCACTACCGGCGCCTGACCAGCCACCGTCGCCTGTCCGCCATCGCCTGCCGGTGCCACCGCTGCCTGTCCGCCGCTTGTCCGTTGCCTGCCGCCGCCGCCTACAGCCGCTGCCATACACCACCACCGCTGCCGTTGCCGTCGTGAACCGCCACCGTTGGTCGTTGATCTCGTTGTGTCACCTAGCTCGGTTCGTTAGCCTTCGGTGTCTCAACCGGCTATTTAGTAACCGAGGTAAACTTAAATATATTGTTAGTTTATAATTATATATTTAATGTTTTGACTCGTACTCGTATTTTCTGTAACCGGATCCTGTCGGGTTTAGTTTTCGGTGCTGATTAATTATATATTTCGCTGCGTATAATTATTAATTAATATGATTAATTATTATTTGTCACGTTTATTGAAACGGATTTAATAAACAAAATTTTAACTGATCACCACTAAAACCCAACAGTGGTATCAGAGCCTTGGTTACAACATACGAGTCGAATCCGGTATTTTTACCGGTTCTACATCATAAACTTCAAGGTCGTTGATGTTTTTGATCTAGATAAAATATTAGGCAATTCTAGTTTGGTCAAAATTTTATTTATTTTATTTGACCAAAATATTGCCCGACTTATTTTTCGTTGAATATGTAAATATGGCCCGACCTTGTTTGCTTGAATGATTTTATTTTGGCCATATGGATGGTTCAAAAGTTGTATTTAGTTTTCGGTTTTATTTTATGGTTTTTGGCCACCTTTATGGTTCAAAATTGTAATAGATGGGATTTAGTTTTTCATTACTTGTATTAGTGCAATTTTGTAATGAAAAAGACCTGAAGAAAACCGAGGACGAGGTCATGGAGTTCTTGAAGTCAGTGGGAGTTACCAAATATGATGGGATGCACCAAGAGTCCATCCTTGTGGTTATTTTGTGTTGTGACCCCTTGACCCGATTGATCTTGCTAATAGGCTTTAGCAAGATCAATCACTAATCTTGGCCATTTAAGATTTAAATATTCTGTTTGCTATTTTGGTTGCTTGCTTGATTATAATGGGATTATAATACCACCAACCTAATACCAAATATATTAAAATAAATTAACCAATCAAGTTTTGAAAAATTAAACTAAATTTAATTTTCCATGACTAATAATTTAATAGGTAAAACTATTAACATAAAAATGGTTGGTATTATAGCGACAAAGTTAGTTTTAATAGGTTATTTAAAACTAAGTGTCCTGAGAGATGAAAGGGTTCATCAGGTTGTCTCGATCAATAAAGTAAAACTGGACTTTTACTCTATTCGATTAATATTTAAAATTAATCCCAATTTAAATCAATAGTCTATGCCATCCTACTATAAGTCACACTTGAGGCATACTACGAAACTTCAAGTGTTTGGAGCTACAGCACCGCACTTGATTTATAGCCTATCCCTACAATATGAAAGGGTTTCGTTGACACATCCGGCTCTTTCACAAGTGACTATACTAGGGCGACTATTACTTTACTCTCTTGTTACGTGCTACAGCTGTCTGGAGACTAAGGTGGGCATAGATGAGGCTAAACATATCTACTTAGGCAAATGTTATCTTAATAGGCCTCATAAACGAGAGTTGTGCTCTATTCGCAATTGGCAATCGTTGTCTGTCTACCTAACTAATTACTAATGTTATGTGCTACAGCTACCATTAGTAATTGGAAGCCAGATTCTCAAGTTCCTATTTACTAATGTTATTGGGTCATTAATAATAGGATTAAAACATCAAAAATACTAACAAAATTTACTTTTGCTTAATTGAACAGATGTCTACTGACAATAACTCCTCATTCACCCTCAAGGCTATCCTTGAGAAAGAAAAGTTGAATGGCACCAACTTTCTTGAGTGGCACGGCAACTTGGGACTTGTTCTCAAGATGGCAAAGAAGCACTATATTCTCGATGGACTTGTTCCAACCGAGCCTGAAAACAATACTGCTGATGCCAGGAGGGTTCTTGACAAACATATGGACGACTCTGCTGAAGTCGCCTGTATCATGCTAGCCACCATGTCTTACGAGCTTGCTAAAGGCTTGGAAGATTTTGATGACTATGAGATGCTTGAGCAACTCAAGGGCATGTTCCAGAAACAAGCCTGTCAAGAACGCTGTGACACCATGAAGCAGCTCATCAGCTGCAGAATGGAACAGGGATCACCTGTTAGTGCGCATGTCGTCAAGATGAAAGGGTACATCGAACAACAAAGGAAGCTTGATTATCCCCTGTCAGATGAAATGGCAGCGGATTTCATCCTGAACTCTCTTCCCAGCTCTTACGACCAGTTCTTAAAGAATTTCAATATGAATGGCTGGGTGAAGACAGTGCCAGAGCTTCATGGAATGCTCAAGACGACTGAGATGAATATTCCCGCTAAAAACAATCAAGTTCTTATGGTTCGATCTGCTGGTGTCGTCAAGCCTAAACCCAAGAACCGGGGTCATAACGGGAAAGGCAAAAAGAAGGTTACTGTTGTTGCCAGGTCTACTACCAACACTAACAAAGGTGTTGCAAAGGTACCACCGCCGCCTCCTGAGGAGCGCCAGTGCTACAAGTGCAACAAAATGGGACACTGGAAACGTAACTGTCCCGACTACTTTGCTGAGTTGAAAAGGCAGAGTACCAATGGTCAAAGCTCCTCTAAAGGTATTTCTATTTATGTTATTAAACTTTTCACTGTCTCTAGCAACACATGGGTATTTAATACCGGATGTGGTTACCACTTCGTTAATGTATTGCAGGAGCCTGAAAACTGGAAGAAACTGAAACAAGGCAGCATGGAAATCATCGTTGGTGATGGGAAGAGAGTCCCAGTTCTTGCAACTGGCACATATCGTTTTGCTTGTCCGCCTGGCCTTGTAGTTACTTTGGATAACTATTTGTTTGCACCTGATTTGACCAGAAACATTATTTCTGTTTCTTTACTATTTGAACAAGGATTTAAGTACGTTTTTAATAGTATTGCTATTTCTGCCTACTTGAATGATATTTCTATTTTGAGGCTAAACCTCGAAATGATATTTATGAGGTTGACGTTCAAATAAACAATAATGTATATAATCTTTATAAATGTATCAGATCTGGCATCAATGATACATTGCTATAGCATTGCCGACTTGGCCGCATAAGCAAGGCACGAGTTAAGAAACTCCAATCCGAAGGGATTCTTGAATCCACAGGATCGGACTCTTTTGATGACTGCGAATCCTGCTTAGCTAGCAAACTCGCCAAAGGCTCCTTCACTCATAAGAATGAACGAGCAAAGGATCTGCTGGGAATCATAGATACTGATGTATGCGGTCCTTTCAGAACCATATCTAGGAATCATGAAAGATACTTCGTTTCTTTTCTTGACAATTACATTCGATATGCCTATGTGTATCTCATAAAACACAAGCATGAAACCTTTGAAAAGTTCAAAGAGTTTCAAAACGAAGTGGAAAACCAACTCGGGAAACGTATTAAAATGCTTCGATCGGATCGAGGTGGAGAGCATCTCAGCTTAAAATTCATACATCATCTAAAAGAGCATGGAATTGTTTCATAGCTCACTCCACCCGGCACACCCCAACACAATGGCGTGAGCGAGAAGAGAAATCGAACCTTGCTAAACATGGTCCGATCGATGATGTGTAAAACTAACTTGCCTCACTCCTTTTGGAGCTTTGCCCTTTTGACAGCCGCCCGCATTGTCAATCTGGCTCCAACTAAAAAGGTAAGCGAAACCCCATATGAGATATGGCATGGGCGAAAACCCAATTTGTCTTTCCTTAGAGTATGGGGTGTGATGCTTATGTCACTAGTGATTCTGACGATAAGCTCGATCCTCGTGGCGTAAAACTTGTTTTCGTTGGATACTATAACCAAAGCGAATATTATTTCTTCCATCCCGATACAAATGTGATTTCTATCAAAAGGAAGGGCCACTTTCTCGAGAAGGAAATTCTCGATCGAGGAACTGGAGATAATATTGCCGATATTGAAGAAATTCAAGAACTACAAACTACCACTGAGGAAGTTGGAACATCTGATCAACAAGTTGTTGTTGCTGATACATCGGACATGAACTCAAGCATTCGCAGAAGTAATAGGACTCGCGTACCAAACTCTAAATACCTATGGCATCTAGATGGTCCCAAGGTCCTCTTAGTAGCCAAGTCAAGTGACGAACCTACTAATTACAAATATGCTATCTTAGATACAGAATCTGAGAAATGGCAAGATGCCATGAACGCCGAGATGCAATCTATGCGTGACAATCAAGTCTGGAACTTGGTTGAGCTACCCCCGAGTGTCGGGCAGTAGGGAGAAAGTGGATAGTCAAGAAGAAAATTGACATGCATGGAAATGTACAGACTTATAAAGCACGGCTAGACGCGAAAGGTTTTACTCAAACTCAGGGTATTGACTATGATGAAACCTTCTCGCCCGTTGCTATGACTAAGTCGATAAGGATATTACTTGCCATAGCCGCGTACTATGACTACGCGATATGGCAAATGGATGTCAAAACTTCTATTCTTAATGGACATCTTTCTGAAGATGTCTATATGGTTCAGCCTGAAGGTTTTGTCAAAGAGTTTGGTTTTACCAAAAAATGAAGATAAGCCTTGTGTTTACAGAAAGGCTAGTGGGAGCACTATATCATTCCTCATCCTGTATGTGGATGATTTACTGATCATTGGAAACAACATCCCTATGCTTAAGGAAGCTAAGAACTGGTTGGGCTCTTGTTTCTAGCAATGAAAGATCTTGGTGAAGCTACTTATATTCTAGTAATTAAGATCTACCGTGATTGGTCTAAGCGGCTTCTAGGGCTGAGTTAAAGTACGTACGTAGACAAAGTAATGGCACGCTTCTCTATGGATAACTCCAAGAAAGGAGCTCTCCCCATGGCTAAAGGAACCATGTTGAACAAATTGCAATCTCCGGCAACGGACATTGAAACTAAGCACATGCAAGCGATTCCATATGCTTCAGCGATTGGTTCTATCATGTATGCTATGTTATGTACTAGGCCTGACGTCTCGTATGCACTGAGCATGACTAGTCGTTTTCAACAGAACCATGGCATTGCCCATTAGACTGCTGTGAAGAACATTCTGAGGTACCTGAAAATGACGAAAGACATATTCTTAGTGTTTTGGAGGAGTGGAAGAAGAGCTCACTATAAGGTGTTACACTGATGCTAGCTTCCAGGCTGACCGAGATGATTCTCGCTCACAATCCGCTAGGATGAAGAAATTCATAGCCCACCTCGATCTGGTTCCAAGCTTCCGGAAACCGATCGACGTAATCCGTGATAACACAGGAGCCATTGCTCAAGCCAAAGGGATCAGATCTTATCACAGGGCCAAGCACATTCTAAGTAAGTTCCACTATATACGAGATATACTGGAACGAGGAGACATCATAATAAGCAAAGAAGACACAGATCAAAACCTAGCTGACCCGTTCACTAAACCGATGACTCAAGACAAGCATGATCATCACAGAGATGCTATCGGTCTTAGATTAGCTAGTAGTTTGTTTTGATTTAGTATTTGGATGTGTGAACATCTCAAATAGTTATACTTTAAGTTCTCTTTTGATTTAATGGTTAAATGCAAATGTTGAATAATATAACTGTGTTCGGTTTTAATACGTTTAATCCGTGAATATTGTATTCTAAATTATCCATAGTCAGTCAGACTCGTGGGAACGACTCTGAATTCAGACTATTCTGACTTTGGACTCAAGAAGTTGACTTCCAAACTCACAGACCTCATTATAAATGACGTTGGATGTATCTCGCATCAAATCATCTTCATGGATCTTAGTCATAAGATGTTTTGATACTGGTATACTCATTTAGTATCCTTAGACCTGAGATACATATTAGAACTTTCGTTTACTATAAGTTATTCTTAGATCAGTGTCAACCGCAGTTGCATAACTGCCTGCTATAAAGGCATTGGCTGGGAATGATCTGAAGTTCAGTGGGAGTTGTATGCATTCAAGATGGGATTCTGTACTCTTACATGATATGTAACAGTTAGACATCTTGGCGCCATCGTTGATTTAAACTGGTAAAGTGTGAGGCCTCACCCAAACTAACTGTGTGTTTGATTGGACCACTTTGATTCTTGATCGAGAACTATAATGATTGAACGCCATATGAGATTGAACCTGATCCATGTCTCATTGTTCAATTTATGTCTCATACAGAAAGGATAGATGACAACGATTACCATAAATTCGTTATCTTGATATAGTGTATTCTAAGATTATTTTGGTTAATGAATTTAAAATGTTATAACCTGTTGTGGGCAGCTATGGGTAGCTAGAGCACCGCTGGCTGTCAGTATTGAGTAACTTAACCAGAAACCGTCTAAGTGAGAGACTGTTGGAATTATGGACCGGTTCGGGTCAGTCAATATGGCCAACCGGGTTATGACCCGTGAGAGTTACACCTTGAGGTAATGAACCATTAACCCACTTAAGTTAGTTAACCGGGTTAGACACTTTAATGAGAAAAATTACATGGAGCGGGCTTTGGAGTAAGAATTGGACTTGTTGGCCCATTAGGTTTATAACTAATGAGATTAGTTAAACCTAATAGGAGGCTATATAAATATATGATGTTTTAATAACCTGACAACTAATCCTAACAAGTCCATCTCATCCTTCCTCCATCCAACAGCCAGCCACCTGCTTCACCGCCACCATCACTGCCGGCGCCTGACCAGCCATGGCCGCCTGCCGGTGCCACCGCTGCCTGTCTGCCGCTTGTTCGCAGCCTGCCGCCGCTCGTTCGCTGCCGCCGCCTACAGCCGCTGCCATACACCACCACCGCTGCGGTTGCCGTCGTGAACCGCCACCGTTGGTCGTTGATCTCGTTGTGTCACCTAGCTCGGTTCGTTAGCCTTCGGTTTCTCAATTGGTTATTTATTAACCGAGGTAAACTTAAATATATTGTTAGTTTATAATTATATATTTAATGTTTTGACTCGTATTCGTATTGTCTGTAACCGGATCTTGTCGGCTTTAGTTTTCGGTGCTGATTAATTATATATTTTGTTGCGTATAATTATTAATTAATATGATTAATTATTATTTGTCACGTTTATTGAACCAGATTTAATAAACAAAATTTTAACTAATCTACTATAATCAACATATTCACAGCCAGGAACAATCCGTCTGTGATTGTTGCTATTCAGTATATATGTGTTAAGAATATAAAATTTATTTTTAATTAAGTATTAAAAAATCAAATGTTAATAATAAAAATTCACTTAATATACCTTCTTATATAATTATATGCGTATATATGCGTACAACATGTATGCTCATCCAGTGTAGAAATATCTACTCACTGGCCATTTAGTTAGTCACATAGTGAACAGAATGCTCCAGAAGTCAACTATTCAAAATCTCGGTGCGCCTATTAACATAATAAAATATACGCTATGAAACTGAAAGAAAAAACATAAAAGTATAAAGTTTGAAGACAGTAACCTACTTAAAACACCTCAAACATTGCAGACCCAATCTCTGTTGATGATTCCACAATTGTTACACCAACTTCTTTGAGGTACTGATTTTTCATGTGGCCCAATACTATTTGCTGCATATTCAAAACAGAGATTACTTCAATCTTCTTGTATTTTAAGGAAGACTAATGGAAGATAGAGTAATGCAACATAAAGTAGACATCATGGTTTGATGTAACCCGTACTTTAAATAGAAAAAAATTGACAACAAACAATTTGAAAATTATCGAAAAGTTACTAAGAAATTACACAAATAACCTAAGTATATGTAAAGAGAGAAAAATGGAATATGAATAAAAAATTTTCGATCTAAGAGGTCTTAAGCTTCGTCTAAAGTCATAAATATGCCCGTTTTGTTTGTGGCTTTAGGTGCTTGTTTAGACAAAGTAAGTTCAATGTAACAAATTACTGGTAACACATACATATAACACACAACAGATAACTAATAAGTATTAACACACATAGAGAGCATATATTAGATAAATATTATATAGCTAACTATAAAAGCTAGACCTGATAAAAGCTGAAGATGATAAATGACCAAACTTTTCTGAGGTTTTCCTAATAGCACTTCACGTTTCATTTTAGCCTAATGCCCCAATACACAAGTTTCAAACCATGCTGACTTGGAAAATAACTATATGGTATTATAGATTCAACAAATATTACATAATATGGTACACATTGGCATACATATTACTAATGAATTAATGATATGTAATTATTTTTGGTTAAATAAGTAAGTAGCCTATCCATAGTTCTCAGTTAGAAGCATACAAAAACACTAGTGATCTCCCAAAGCTTCACATAATCAACATCATCCTATCAAAAACACATTTCAAACCACCGAAAATATTAAACTATTGACAAATTAATAAAAGGAAAAAATTAGTGTGACCTCGGTCAAAACATGTATTTTATTGTTCAAAATTTCTTCCCCACAGAAATCATCAACACTGAAGTTGGTTCCATGTACACGTACCGAAACATACATGAAACAGTGATTTCAAAATGAAAAAATGAGATTAATTTATTAACAAAGATGACTCACCGGGGCTTATTCTTCCATGCTCTTAAAAAATGACATATTGCCATTTGCCAGCTAGGAAAGTACAGGCTCTTTGAAACACCATTTGGGTGCTTACTTTCCTCATGGCAATCAACAAACACACACTGGGTCTGTCAAGTGAAACCAAATCAATGGATTGATTTAAGCATAATTAAAAATCAGTAATTATGGGATAAATTAGGAAAATGATTTACAGATTTGAACGAACCTGACCTGAATTAGGGTGATGAAGCTCCATCTTTTCTCTTGTCTAACAATGACGAATTTTACGGATTTGGGTAAACCGTGATAAGCATACACTCTGAACATGCATCCTGCTCTTTTTGCTAATCAATGTTCAGGGTTTCAACTTCAATCAAAATTAGTGCCAAGCAAATTAGAAAGTCAAAAACAATTAACGGATTTGCAAATCAAATTAATTAGGGCATAAACCTGTTTATCATAACTATTGACGATTGCGAAGTACGAAAGGTCGAGATTGTGAATGAACTTCTTGATATATTAGTGAAACGGATGAATGAGGAGATGGAAAGAATGAATTCTGATGATGATGATGATGATGATGTATGTGTTATTTTTTATGCCTGATAAAACATTTGAACGTAGGAGAGATTGAAGGCAACCGCCTGGTGGAACTGCCATATTTTTTAGGTAGATGAAGAACAAATACGTGAGTAGAAGGTAAAGAAGTAACTGCCTTGCTTGTCGGAAGGCTTAGAATCAATCTTGGTTCTTTTCGGGCGGTCAGATTTAATTTCATTATAGGCTTATCGGAGGGCTGAGAATCAATCTTGGATATTTATCCAACGGTCATGTTTAAATCACACTCTATGGTAACCTGTGTATATAATTATAACAGCCCCGGGGCCTTATATTTACCAAAATCCCCCTTAAGTAACCCTGAGAATAAGGAATTCCCAAATTGCCCCCGGAAGTGCTAGGTGAGACTAATATGCGCGTTTAAGAGTTGTTTAGACACTTAACATCCAACTCAGCCCCGTGTGGACCCAATTTGATAAATTCACAGCCTACTAGCCCACATGACACTACACGAGTTGGATTGGTCGGTAACTCGTAAGCACAACGCACCAACTATTCAATAAACGCGAATTCGCGTTGTATCGACCCATTTGAGTAACCGACAACCAATTCAGCCCCAATACTTAAAAAAATCAGTTTCTTACAGCCAACAAATTATACTGAGGCTACAACATTCGAATTGGTTGTTAATTCGCTCAAACAACGCGCTAGACACCCCAATTCACAAACTAGTCAACCGAATTCTAGTTTTCACTTCAACAATTGACCAACCTAACGAAATGCCAAAATTCATGATACTAAATTATGATATACAAGACATACCTAGGAAGATGACGGAGTAAAAACCTTAACCAAAACAGCCCCGAAAGTGCTTGAATGGACAGCCACCCGGTAAGCCTAAAACAAGCGGTTTACGATCAATACGCGAGATATAAAGATGGTTTAAGGTGTAAAAGACTAGTGTGGGTGTAGGACCAACCTTGAATTGAAGTTTTACGCTTGGAATGGGCTAGGGTTTTTGTTTTATGTTATAAAACAACAAGTTACACTCTAGTCCCTCATTTATGAAAGGCGAGACAACTTGAGTGAAAAGTTAATAGATTTTACTTACAGGAATGATGTGAAGGCCCCCCAGGGAATGTCGGATAAATCCCAAAAGATGTACATAATCTACATAAATTCCATCCTTTAAACGAAAGTAACGGGCGTTACAGCATTTACAACCAAAAGGCTTCAAGAACTTCACACAAGGTTTTCTTTTAAAGATAATCTCAAATGGAGTCTTGTTGTGAGTTTTTTTCAAAAGAACCCTGTTTTGCACATAGCATGCAGTGTTGATAGCTTCTGCCTAGAAAGTTACTGGTAAGTTTGTATCATCCACCATAGTTCTTGCAACTTCAATCAATGTTCTATTTCTTCTTTCTGCAACACAATTCCGCTCAGGGGTTCTTGGAGCACTGTACTGTTGAAAGATCCCTTTAGAAGTACAGAATTCTTCCATGAGTCCATTCTTGAATTCTAACCCATTATCACTTCTAATCACTTTCACTCTCTTCTCAGGTTGATTTTCCATCATCAATACATAACCCTTGATTAACTCTGGAGTCTCATCCTTGCTTCCCATGAAAAATACCCAAGTAAACCTTGAAAATCATCAGTTATAACCAAACAGAATTTCTTCTTCTCGATGCTTGGAACACTTACAGGATCAAACAGATCCATGTGAATTAATTCCAGCACTTCATCAATTGAATTTATCCTTTTTGCTCTTATATGATGACTTATGTTGCTTTCCTTTGAGACATGAGGAGCATTTTTCCTCTAATTTGAATTCTCTAGTTGGAAGTCCCATAACATGCTCACCTTTTACCAATTTATTCATGTTTTTGAGATTGACATGACACATCTTCCTATGCCATAGTCTTGTTTCATTTTCAGTGGCTTTAGAAACAAAGCATGAACCACATTTGGAGATTGCATTCTTCATTCTCAGCTCATAGAGGTTCCCATTCCTTGGAGCAATCATCATTATCATTTCTGGTGGAATGACAAATTCAGGCTTAAGGATCAGGCAATGTTCATCATTGATGGCAACCTTGTATCCTTTATCACACACTTGAGAAATGCTGAGTAAACTGTATTGTAGTCCTTCAACATGCAGCACATTCTAAAAAGATTCTTTGCCATTTGTAAGAGTGCCTCTTCCAACAATTTTTCCTCCATTCTCATCACTCCCAAAGGCAACAGGTCCTTCAAACTTTCTTTCATAATTTACAAGTGCTTCCCTATCACAAGTCATATGCCGAGAACATCCACTGTCCATGCACCATATATCATTTCCATCCAAGGACTGTAATGTGCTGAAAGCGGTCTATAAAAACCTAACCTAACCTAGACACTCTAGTTTTAAATTTATAAATTTAGACTCTCTAAATGCTAGACCACTATACAGGCAAGTGTACTTATCGACTGTAGTAAAGCCTAATGAAGTCCGGATGTCGAACCCATAAGACACTAGCGACACCTAAACTAGACTTTGACTAAATTAAACTAAAATGAATTAATTGATTTTTGTGGTTTTTTTATTTGTTAATTAAAATAAACTAAATATAACTTAAACAAAAACTGACACAGAATATATCGGGATGAAACTTATATAGGTGAAATAACTACCTAGGTAAGGAATTCTACTAGTAAACTCGTAAACTCTTGGAATTGGATTTATGATAGATAACCGGATTCTAAAAATATGAAACTTAAGGAATAACTAAAGTATGCTAGATCACCTCCCGGTCTCACCAGCAATACCTAAGAACCCTAAATGTCATGTAAAGCTTAACGGTTTAATGGTTTGGATCACCTCCTGGTCTCACCTTACCTAACTATGCTAAGGTACCCAAGGACTAAATCACCTCCCGGTCTCCTTAATCACAATATACCCTAAGGCGTAAAGGGGTATTCTTAATAAATTCGGTTATAATTCGGATCTGTAAGAATCTAAAGAAGTCTAGGGTAACTCACTCCCGTGAAATCACTACCCAAATCCACAAAAGACCAAAACAAACGACACTTAATTACCTCCCGGTCTCTCAAGTGGCAGAATATAAGGTATCTCTAAACTCTCAATTACCATTCCTATGGAATATGTTAACTATAAACCATAAACCAGTTGTAAACACACAGTAAACAACCTAATACGCATCCATAAATGAAAGACTTTCACGAAGACGCATATGGAACAATAAATTAATCATAAATTAATACCAAATACACATAAGCATGATAACCAAAAACAATAAACACTTTTACCAAAGCAAAAGCCAATCAAAAAATAATCCAAAACCGAAAATAAAACGAGTCTAACAAGTATTCATCCAAACCCAGACAGTTTCACAGTCTAGCCGCTCATAATAATTGATGAAACAAAAATATAATATAAGCCATGGTTCATCGTAAAACAAATAAATATAGTTGAGCTACCTGCCTGTTAGCTTAAATTAATTCACTTGTATGCCTGTCTGCTTATTAATTCACCTAGGTGCGTGTGTGCTTCCAATTAATTTCGGCCGAAGACTTTTGTTGACGTGCCTGCTTGAGTGCTTCTTTTTTATTTCTCTTGGCTGTGGCTTTGTGAGAAACTAGTGTGCTTGCTACTTATATTATTTTTCTTGAGTTTTGATTCCTTCCAGCCAACACCAAGGGGTGCCGCCCCCTTGGTTTTTTCTTTCACCTTCAATCCCCTCTGTTCTGCCGTATCTCCTTAGGGTTTCAAGAACAATCTCTTTATATTATTATTATTCATCTTAACCGACATCTTTGAGTTTAGCCCATGATTCTTTATTTCTCTAGAGCCCATTCACTTTAGTCAATCTCCAAATACTCGTTGACTTCCTCCCCTTGTTGTAGCGGCTGCTACAAAACATTAAAAACATATTAACCTAGACTTAATATCCATATATAAAATGAATCAATAGCTACAAGAATTTAGTTGACTTCGAAGACACGTGATTGCAATTCATATTTCATGATATCTTTTAATTCAATAAAGCATGTTCAAATTTATTATTATTTTATTTACTAATCTACGTATGATAAAACAAATTTTTGTAGAATTAGTTTTTATTTCTTTTTTTCTAATGAAAATGTAAATGTATAGATAATGTGTTAAAAGTTTCACTCATCGGTCTCAACTTTAGTAAAAGTATTTTGTTTTAGCCTGTTATCTCATGAAACCTTTATAATTTAAAATATGAGCCACTAAAGAATTTATTTAATAAAAGCATCCAAAAGCTACTCAAAAGTATAAGGAATATTTATAGAAATTATGTATATATTAAACCATATCAGACTGTTCCTGCATATACACACATCAGTTACAGTCTTAGCTACAAACTGGATCAGTTTGTAAGTCAGAGTCATGTTGAACTTCAACAGGGGTTGGAACTGGATCTTCATATACTGTTTCATATGATTCAGCATAATCATATTCATATTCAAATGGTGACTTAATGCTTTCTTCAATTTTATCAATCACATTGTCTTTCTAATTATTTATTTCTTGCTTGGTTCTCCATTGATAACCCCTTGGTTAAAAGCCTTGTTTTAGGAGAAATTTTTCATCTCCATTCAGAACACTAGGTCTCACTTTTGATTTTCCTTTGACTCTTGACCTCTTTCTTTTGACAGACTTGTCAGATACTTTTGATTCTTCATTAATTTTCAGAACAGACTTCAGCCTCTTTTCCAATGTCAAAATATGATTCTCATCATTAGATGAATTCTTTTCTCCATTCAAATACTTTTCATACATTTCCTTATATCCTTTCATGTAAAATCCACAGAAAATGTCAGGAACTTCAAATGTCTCTTCCACAACCGAACATGAATCAGTGTGATGTCCATAGGCATCACACTTCTTGAACCATACTCTTGCAAAGCTTCCCATATATTCAAGTAGTTTCTTGTCCTTGATTCTGTCACTAGGATTTGGAAAGTCAAAACCTAAGGAGGTTTTGGGGCATAGAGAATTTTTGAAATCTATTCTGATTGGCTTGTTCACATCAGGTACTTGAGGGTACTTTTCTTTGACAAAGTTGATCTTCTTTAGTTTAAATAGAGGACTTGAGAAACTTGTTTCTTGACTAGCCATATTCATTCTTATTGGAACATATTCAACATCCCCAATGTCAAACAGCTCATGGTTGGAGAACACATGATAAATGGGAGGATGTTGGTCATATGTGTAGCTTTCTGATTTATTATTCTTGTTCTTTGGTTGAGGTCTTTCACATATGTCAAACACCCCTGTGTTCTCTCCTCGTCTTCTCATAATGCTTCTTAAGTTTATGGGTTGTTTTTAGTACCTTTGGCATTTGTTCACTGTTCTTCTTTTTTGAAGCCTTCTTGTTTCTCTTCTGGTTATCTGAAGATCTGTCACTTTTGCAACTACAAGTGCTTTCTTCACTAGAGTATTCACTCCATTTCTTCTTTCCAGCAGACTTTTCCACTTCCTTTTCATTTGACTCCGTACTCTCCTTTAAAACAAATTCACCTTCTTTACTTACAGTCACATTTTCATATATCTTCACAAATTCCTGTTTATCCTCAAACACACTCTAAAATTGCTTTAGATATTCATTTATGCTTTCTTTATCCACCATGAGTGGATATTTGTCACAAAAAGGTGGTGGAACCTTTTTGTATTTCTCTTTAGGGGTCATCTTTTCTACATATCCTACTATATTTCCAGTAGTCACAAGATTCTTCAGAAACTCCATTTGAATAAGCAACTCAGTGTTCTTGAGCTTCTCTTCAGTATACATCCTTTTTAGACCTTCAATCTCCACAGTCATCTTAGATTGAGTCACGTAGGCTTGCATACAATCTTCCTCCAGACTTCTAATATGATTTTCATATGTGGCTTCACTTGTCTCATAGACATTTAAAAAAGCCTCTTTCCTTCTACATTAAGATTTTCACTCTCCAATCTCCTTGTTGAGTTCATCAATTGTTAAAATAAGATCAGAAATAGAGGGTTCAGATTGTACCTGTGATCCTGAAGATTCTCCCTTTTCCTGCACCTTAGCCATGAATGCAACATTGGCTTTTTCCATCTCTGCAGCATGGTTGCTCCAGTCAAACTCCCCATCTTGTGGTACCATAGTCACTGCAACGTTTCCTTGATCTCTAGCCTGATTCACAGCATTGGCATTTGCTCTGTTTTGATTGCCCTGTATTTGAAGCTGATTGTTTCTTTGTTGTGGCTAAATTTGTTGTTGTTGGGGTCTGTTATGATTCTGACAGGGATTGTGATTAACTAGCTGATTTCTCTGTTGAGTTCCTTGGTAATTCTGATGCTGGTTTTGGCAGAACTAGTTCTGATTCACTTGATTACCAAATTGTTTTGGTTGATTACATTCCCTGGCAAAGTGCCTTGGCTATTGGAAATTGTAACAAATGGCTTTAGACTTGTCAAATCCAATACGGTCATTAGGTCCTAAGAAAGATGATCTCCCAGTCCTGTTGTACAGCCTTTTGCTTCTGATTGCCAACATTGTAGCTTGCCACTTTATGTCCATATCCTCAAGATCATCCACATCTATCTGTTGAAGGTCTTCTTGCAATATACTTGTGTTAATTAGATTCTTTTCAACAAAGGCATGGTAGGAATCAGTAAACATGGAGAATAATGCTTGATAATTTGTTCCATGACTTGAGTTGTTTTGTGTGTAAGGAGGGTGTCCATTGGCCGTAGAAGAAGCATCATCTTCAATCTTTTGAACATTAAACCTTGCTTGACTTCCTCCACACATTGATCCTAATTTAGAAGGCTCTTTCACTATTGGCTGCTGCTGAGACTTAAGAGTGAGATTTCCTGTAGGTGCCACTAAAGCATTTGTCACTGGGAAGCTGGGCTTTTCTTCTCTTATCATGTTGTTTTCGATCATCTGATGTTCAGCAGCTTTTAGAAATGCTAAGACATCATCGAACTTGAAGTTAGGAAAATTAGCCTTTTCTTTAATGAACTTGCTGGCTGTGTACCATTCTCCCGACAAAAAGGACAGCAGTTTCTTATTCAGCTCAAAGTCAGTTGTTCTGATTTCATTCACAATGGTTATTAACCTTTGCAACACTGACTTTAGTCGTTCACCTTCTTTGAACTTGAAACGGTCCAACTGCTGTTTCAATCTGTCCTTTTTGATGTCTCTAAGCTCTATGTTACCCTCAAACATGTCAATAACATCATCATACATCTCTTTTGCGGTTTTGTGATGATTGACACTGGTTAATATCTCCCAAGAGAGACCTAATTTCAGCATTGACAGTGCCTTATTGTCTCGTTTCTTCATTTTACTTTCAATGGGGGCATTGCTATTTGGTGCGAGGGAGGGAATGTATTGTCCATCCCTGATTGAGTTCCACAGCTCAGGGTCATTATAGTTGACAACAGCTTCAAAGAAGACTTTCCATTTAATGAAGTTTTCTTGTCCGATTAATCTGGGAATCTTGTTTGTTGTACCTCTTGATCATCCATCTTCTCAGATCTAAACTTTCACAGACAAATACTTTGTAAAGCTTCAAACTTTATCACAAACCTTCAGCCCCGTGACCTTCAGCGAGCTTCCACGGCTCTAATACCACTTGTCAGGACTGTAAATCAGGTGCAAACCTTAAGTAGGTTGATAAGAACACACAGATCTAATAACCCAAACGCCTATTGAATAATCTGACGGAATCAGAATATTCAACAGATGGGAACGAAGGTATGAGATAATAACAACGAAACAATAAAATATAGTCGGTAAGAACAATATCAAAGACAAAGATTCACCACATTTAATATAACATTCAATGAAACAGTGAAAGGAATGTCTAGGGTTTCGTGACGGCGGCGGCGGCGGCTGTACGAGGAGACAAAGGGAATATTCGTTAGAGTGTTTTTCTCTCGTATTCCGTTCCTATCCACTCATTCCTAAAATGGAAACCTAGGATGCTATTTATAGCCCCTGACATTCCTTCTAGAATCCACTAATTATTACCTAATGAATGACAGATAAAATACAAGTGTAATAGTCTTCGAGTATGATATGTATCTTGCTTGAGCAGACTTGATATGCAGTGCATGCTCGACGATGGACTTCGAGCACACTTTACTTAGAATAATTTATGATAGAAATTATTCTCCTCTAACATGCTTCATCGTTCTTGACTAATCCTTGCTTTGCTCGAATTTGTCCGTCGAGCAAGCATATTCTTCTTTATGTCTTCAATCCTGCCTTAACTTATTGAGCAATCTTTAGCATGCTCGGATGTGAAGCTTACTCGGAACTGAACCATGCTCGAAGTCTATACTTTGAACATATGACATCTTCTTATTGCATCCATGCTCGTCACCAATGTGCTCGGACGACTTGTGCTCGGATTACTTGGCTAAAACCTGAATGATCAAGTCGTTTGCTCGATTGGCAATCCGTACTCGATAGAAGAACACCCTTGCTCGGAGAAGTATAGCTTACTCGAAGCCTTCAACACTTAGAAGAAATCACTAAAATAGCTCTGGAAGACAATGCTCGAGGTAGTAATCCATGCTTGATGATCCAAGCTTGCTCGTAGTCCATACTTAGCTGATTTCTTGAGGAGGTTGAGAAGATTCCAATCTTCCTTTGTAGATATCCGACTCAACACCTTTGTAGATATCCGTTTCAACATCGGTCCAGAAGACTTTTCTTCTCGTAACGAAATTATAAGGCTTCTAACCAAAACCCGACTTCTGACTCTGTAACGCCTGCTAATTTTCGGTTTAATGATTAATATCGTGTAAAGTATGTGCAATTCTTGGGAGTTATCCATCGTTCCTCGATGACCTTATTATCCTTCTGGTATATTAAATTACTTAAGCTTTTCTTTCAAGTTTCCATATCCTTTAAATTGGAGGGGCTAGAGCGTAACGTTTATTTTTATAACACAAAACCTAACCCCAACCTCCCTTGCTGTCCGATCGGCACTTGTGCAGCCCCCACATCTGCGATTTTCTTCTTTCCATCCAAGGTTTGAGCATAAAAAAAATCAATTGAAGGTTAGTTCTATGATTCCCCAAGTCCTATACACCTTAATTGATCATATTAACGCGCTTATTGGTCGTTAAGGTTGAGTTTTGATGATAACAATTTGCTGACAGATTCGTATACGTTTATTTCAGGGTCTGTAATGCGATGATAATCCATTTTTTTTGATCGATTCTTATTTCCATGATGTTCTACTTTGAGTCTAGTTTCCAGAAAGGTATAATATGTAATTTTTGGACGAGATTTGAATGGTTTTTATGAATTTATAAGATCGAGTGTCAAAGCTGATGCGGTATGACGGATTCTGGTCTGTCTTCCCGACATCATAACTCTTTTTCAACAAGTCTAAATTAGTTGGTTCCACCTCTGGAACATAATATTTTGAGTTAAGGATCAAACCCAATTGGAATCGTTTAATTTGGTTCGTTAATGAATTTATAAAAATAAAACCATTTTGTTGCGCACTGAAATAGCTGCACGTACCTTGCTGTGTTGGAGGAATTTTTATAATTTTTGTGTCCTCTAGAAAAATATAATAAAAATATTTTTAAAAACCTAAGACATTTATTAAAGTCTGGTAAAACTTTAATAATTTATTTCAAAGGTTATCCTAAGTAATTAAATGCATCTTCGCAAGCTAAAATCTGCACGTTTTACTTGTTATTGATCGATAAGTTCATTTTAGGCTTAACCGGTGGATGTTCAATTGTGTTCTCGTCGGGGCTGTTTGAAGTGAGGTTTTACACCACAATATTCCTAGGTATGTGCCGTATATCATACTTAAAAATCATGTTCATTGGTGTTCGTTAGATTGGTCAACTAGTTGTAGCTTGATGTTAGTGTTCGGTTGACTAGAATTGTAGTTTGATGCGTTTAACGCGAGGGTTGAAGTGATTAACGACCAATTCAGCTTGGGGGAACTTAGTTAGATGTACGGGCTGTTGAAAAATCATTTTTATAAGTTATTGGGCTGAATTGGTTGTCGGTTACTCAAACGGGTCGGTACAAAGCGCAATTGCGTTTATTGAATAGTTGGTGCGTTGTACTTGCGAGTTACCGACCCATTTGACTCGTGTAGCATCATGTGGACTTGTTGGCTGTGATTTTATCATATTGGGTCCACACGGGGCTGAGTTGGATGTTAATGGCCTAAACGACTCTTAAACGCGTGTGTTAGTGTCACCTAGTGCTTTCGGGGGTAAATTGGGAATTCTTTATTCCCAGGAGTATCTAAGGGTCTTGTTGGTAAATGTAAGGCCCCGGGGGGCTGTTATGATTGAGTTTAATGAGGTCGAGGCTTTAGGTAACTCGAACCTTGTTAGAACGTCTCGTAGGATTAACGAGTCCTTTCGATGTCGATTGTAATGCTTGTATGTAAACCGACAGGTGTTTGAGTTTTGGGATTTCTTAGGGAGTATCTAGCTCGTGGTGAATACGTGTCATGTGTCAGGGGAGTTCATGATGCCCCTTTTAACTCTTTTTATGTTTTGGGCTAGCATGCACACCTAAACGATTTTGCTTGATGAAACATTTAAACTATTTTATATAGGCTTGCTCGTATATGGTAGGCCTTAGGATGTTATAGTATGTATGTATATATTATTGTATGGCCAATATTTGGCGATGTTAGTAGTCATTATCGACTACGGATGTTACGTATGCCTACTTTGTGTTTGCATACATTGATGAGATGTTACGTGTTTGGGTTGTACGTTTGCTCGACCCTGATATTACGTGTTTGGGTTGTACGTTTGCTCGACCCTGTTGTTATTACTTGGATGTTATATATATATATATATTTATATACATAGGGATGCACTTATAAAGATGTTTATATGTAGGTATGTATATGTATATATACATAAGGATGATTATTTATCGAAGATGATGGCCTAACTGATGTATCCCTTTTATAGTTTAAAACTCTTGGAATGACTATTATGATTTTTATTATAGATATTATTTATTAAAACTTGAACTCACTCAGCTCAAGCTGACTTTGTGTGCATGTTAGTGTGAGTTTTAGGTTAGGGGATGGATGCATTACCGCTTGGACGTGCACGAATCTACTTGGATGGTGGAGGGCATGCTTAGTCGGAAGTTTTAATAATAATAAACACTTTTCTTTTAAAGTTTTATTAAATACATTGAAGTTTGGTTTTGGGCATAATTCCCGGGTTTTGGGAACTTGTTTTAGTATTTGTGATTTTTCGCTGTTTATTTTTGGATATGATTACCAACTGTAGGATTCCCGGGATTCGGGGTCTTACAGATTCGCTGTTCGGATTCTGGTCAGACTCGACTCGCTTAAACATTAAATTAACATAACTTGAGTTCTACTGATCCGTTTGGATCGATTCCAGCGACATTAAGTTTGTTTTTACTTATACTTTCATATATCTAAGTTTTAGGTTCAGTTATTTTTCATCGTTTGGCACATTAATCGGACAAAGTCTTATTATATTCTTAATATTTCATTAACTCGCTTATTATTAAGGTGAGTTTTGTCATTCCCCCCGTTTTACTTATTTTCAAACGTTTTGGGGGCGTATGCGCACTACATATTTTTGTAATATATATATCTTAATATTAGCAAAATTTGTATTGTGTGTGAATTGATGAACATATTTGCTATTTGCTTACTTGGTTATTTTACGTATTCGGAGAGGTGCAACATATTTTCATATAGTATGATCATACGACCGTCTTGTTTGACCGGTGCCTGATTCGCTTGTCAATGGTTCACTTGACACTTATTTGCTCATTGGTTTGGTTACATTTACCGCTATACTTACGTTTTTCTATATTTCATATTATTATTTATCATTGCAAAACTAATGGCATGATAACTTAACATTATTATTGACAAACCTATTATATTTTATACGCATATACAGGTTATCGCTTGAACTAAATATTTGGAGTATTGAATTGCAAGATGAGACCATAGGCTTTATCAAGAACAATTTATTTAAGATTTTAAGTTGGATTATTTCTTTTATTATTATGGATTATTGTTTGGATGATTTGCTATTTTTAGAAATTATGCTTTGATTGAAATAAAATTTATTATTAGTTATTGTCACATTTGATGATAGTTAACTCAAGTTATGAGCAATCATGCCACGTCCCGGCATTTCCGCCTTAGGTTGGGGTGTGACAGATTGGTATCAGAGCTGAAGGTTTTAGATAGGTCGTTAGAAATTATCCTAGTGATATGTTAGGAACCCTATACGTGCCTATCTGAACTGCTTTATGTGCTCCTTAATTGTTTGTAGCTTATTTATGTTATTATTTATCATGTATCTTGTTTTAGGTAATTATTTAGCATATCTTTTCATTTTAGATAATTAGTTGTATTTTTATTTTAAGTAATTATTTACTATATCTTTTATTTTAGAAAATTATCTTTTATTTTTAGTAATTATTGCACACACCAAATCTGAGGCTATGCTATATATCTTATTTTAGACAATTATTTAACATATCTTTTCGTTTTAGGTAATTAGTTGTATTTTTATTTTAAGTAATTTTCTACTATATCTTTTATTCTAGGAAATTATATTTTATTTTTATTAATTATTTCACACACCAAATCTGATACTATGCCTCACCTTTAAAAATATTTTATAAAATCTTTTTAAAATTTTAGTAGATTGCCTTTCTATTTTTGGGAAATTCCTTACGAATTCCAAACATTTGTTTTTACCCCCTCTCCTTAGGGCATGGGAGTATGTCAGGTTCGGTTAGTAACTATAGGGGACTAGAGAATTGTGAGTTGGGCCTTCGAAAAACAGTTTCGAGAATCAAAGGTAAGACATTATTCCTTACTTGGAGAATAACCCGGCCACAGTACTCGAGTCCCTAGGCCAAAGCTGAACAATATGTCATACAACCGGACCCTAAGTGAATCAAACGTGATCGATCAAACGGTTGCATTCCTTTTATAAACCGAAGTCACGGTGATTCGTGGCTAAATTCAGAAACTTTCCAAAATTGCGTTTTTATTATTTTTAAATGTTTTGTTGGGGGGGAAATCCTTGACAACCCATGGAAACTCTAACTATTCATTTCATAACCCGTTTTGATTCGATATTTGTTGAAGATATCACCGTGGTGGTTCACGAGATTTTCCGACTAACCATTTTTATTGATTTGGTAGTTCGATAATTAGTCGGGTCGGTTAAATGCCATGTAACGCTCATGGTTCGACCAACTCCATTGATTTGATAATGCGTTAATTAGTTGGGTCAGTTAAACGCCATGTAACGCTCATAGGCTGACCAACTCAAATTGCTTGTTAATCGTTATTTAATTGGGCCAACAAAATGCCATGGAACGCTCATGGGAAGCCCAATTCTCAATATATAAGTCCTGTTATGTAATTGGGTCTTTTAAACTACCATGGAACGCTCATGGGAGGCCCAATTCCCGAAGCTTAATTTTATGATTTATTTGGGCCATTTAAATTGCTATGGAAAACTCATGGGAGGTCAACTCACTTGATTTAATTCGTTATTTATTTTGGGTTTTTGAGCTACCATGGGAAGCCCATGGAAAGCCCAACCCAATAACATTTTACATTTAAATTTAAAATAAACATTTTATTAACTATCCCAAAAGTTAAGCACATTATTTTAAATCACGACTTTACCTCAAGTTATGACAAGTCACTAGCACATGTTAGTCACATTTTCTCTTTCATTAACTCGTTTACACAACTTACAAAATCCTTATAACATTTCAAACTCATCGCCGTACCAAACGTCGCACTTCGTTTGTTCATGACCCGCCTTTTGGCTGCTCACATCACGAAGGAGTTCACTGCTTCTTTGCCCGAGGTTGTGGCTCAACTCCAAAACATCAATTCGACTAGATCCGTTACTTCAGCTGCACACACCAACAAGTACCACTACAAGAATTTCGCAAGTGGTAAGCCACCTCCCTATCTCGGCAAGGAGAATGCTACTAAGCTCCTTCGCTGGTTCAAGAGGATGGAAAACATCTTCATCCACTGTGAGCGTCCGGACGACAAACGGACACGGTTCGCCTCGAGCGTTTTCAAGGAACGAGCCCTTACTTGGTGAACTCGTTCAAGGACATCCAAGGTGTTGAGGAAGTATTGGCCATGCCTTGGGAGGACCTTAAGGAAGCTATGAAGAGAGAATTTTGTCCCGAGCATGAACTGCAAAGGCTCGAGAATGAATTTTGGGAACTTAAGCAAATCGGTGGCGATAACTCAACCTACTCGAAACGATTCAAGGAAATGAGCCGGGTGGTACCTCATCTTGTAACCCCTTTGTCCCGTGGTATTCGCAAGTATATCCTTGGACTCCCAACTATCTTCCGTGACCTGTTTGTCAGTCGAGACCCCCTCACGATTGAGGAAGCCATAGCCCTCGCTGCTTCCATGACTGATGATCACGTTCGTGATGGTACCCTAACCCGAAGGACTCCAAGCCTACTACCGAGAAGTCAAAAGCCAAATCATCCACTGATGCCAAAGCCGACCCTAAGTCTGCCCAAAACAACAACTCTAACCGTTAGCACAAGAACAAGAACAACCATAAATGCAAAACCCAACACCAAAACTATGCTGTGAACCAACCCAACAACCAAACCCTGAACCAAAATGCACCCAACAAGAAGCCATATAATGGACCGCACCCACTATGCTCAATATGTAACCGTCTTCATCCCGCGTCCAGCACTTGCCCTGTTTGCACTTCGTGTAACCGTTATAGGCATCTTGATAATACTTGCCGTGTACCTTCAAATGCACGAGCCGCTCTACAACAACCCGCACCATCTGCTCCTAGAGCTACTAATAACCCTAAAGCTCAAGCCAGTGTTGCAAATACTCGTGCTTGCTACAGTTGTGGAGATCTTAGTCACCTCTGCAATATGTGCCCATTGCTAGCCTATGCCAATCAAGCCCATGTGATGCCATACTATGCTCATCAAGCTTAAGTTATGTCTGCACCATACTATACTAGCCAAGCCTATCAAGATCAAACTTACCAATCCCCGATCCCTGAAAGCTTGTCACCTCACACTTATGCTCCTCAAGTTCCACAACTTATGGCTCCGTCGACCACAACTGCTTAAGTCTCTGTTATTCAAGCCCCTCAAACCATTCAAGCTGCACCAACCCCTCAAGGTTGGAATGGTCGTGCCTTCATGATGAATGTGAGCCAAGCCTAGAGTTCAAGTGATGTGGTGAATGGTACGTTCTCTATCAATAACCATTCTGCTTCTGTTATTCGATACTGGTGACGATAAGAGTTTTATCTCGTTAGACTTTGCATACATTATTGATAAGCCTTGGGATAGGTTATCTAACCCTTTTACCATACAAATAGCTAATGGGAATTCGATTACTATCCGTTGGGTTATTCGGGATTGTGTCATAGTTCTTAATAAGGTTAAGTTCCGTATAGATCTTACTCTGATGCAACTGGGGAGTTTTGATGTTATAGTTGGGATGGATTGGTTAACTTTGAAGCACGTAGAGGTCATTTGTTTTAATAAGTTCCTTCGTATACCTCTTCAAGATGGTCGTATTCTTAAAGTATTCAGTAGTACGCCTCTTATAAGCTTATTCTCATTTCGTTCTTTCAAGCTCAACGCTATTTGCGTAAGAAGTACGTTGCCTTTTTGGCACTTGTGGTGGAGAAAGATAAGGAGAAGAAGAAGATTCCTATTGTGTGTGATTTTCCCGACGTCTTTCCTGATGACGTTGTTGGATTGCCTCCTATTTGTCAAGTCGAGTTTCGTGTTGACCTCGTACCCGGAGCGAATCCGGTTGCTAAAGCACCCTATCGCCTTGCACCGTCCGAAATGCAAGAGCTTTCGAGCCAACTACAAGAAATCTCCGATAAGGGTTTTATTCACCCGAGTTCTTCTCCTTGGGGCGCACCTGCTTTATTTGTAAAGAAGAAGGATGGATCATTTCTTATGTGCATAAACTATCGTGAACTCAACAAGCTTACCGTCAAGAACCGTTACCCGATCCCTCGTATCGATGATCTTTTCGATCAACTTCAAGGAGCCGCTTGCTTCTCGAAGATTGATCTCCGTTCAGGTTATCATAAACTTTGCGTTAATGAAGATGACATACCCAAGACTGCTTTCCTTACTCGATATGGGCATTACGAATTTTGTGTTATGCCTTTTGGGCTAACCAACGCATCCACAGTTTTCATGGACCTCATGAACCGTGTGTGTAAACCCTACTTGGACAAATTCGTAATTGTTTTCATCGATGACATTTTGATCTACTCAAAATCCGAAAACAATCACAAAGAGCATATACATGCTATCCTTGAACTCCTACGGAAGGAACAATTGTATGCCAAATTTTCAAAGTGTGAGTTTTGGCTTAAAGAAGTTCAATTTTTGGGCCATAATGTTAACGACAAAGGTATTCATGTCGAACCCGCAAAGATTGAAGCCGTCAAGAATTGGAAGACACCGACGTCTCCTACTAAAGTTTGTTCTTTTCTTGGGTTGGTAGGATATTACCGTTGTTTCATTCGTAACTTTTCGAAGATTGCATTGCCCCTCACCGCTCTTACACATAAGGGTAAACCTTACGAGTGGGGGTCAAAGAAAGAGGAAGCGTTTCAAACTCTTAAGGACTTGCTTTGCAATGCTCCTATTCTTGCTCTTCCCGAAGGTGTTGAAGATTTCATCGTATTCTGTGATGCTTCTAAAGAAGGCCTAGGTTATGTTCTTATGCAACGAGGCAAGGTTATCGCGTATGCTTCAGACAAATCAAGGTTCACGAAAAGAATTATACGACGCATGATCTCGAGCCTGGTTCCGTAGTATTTGCCTTGAATATTTGGAGACAGTATCTCTATGGTGCCAAATGTGTAGTATTTACCGATCATAAGAGTCTCCAAGACATATTTGATCAAAAGGAACTTAATATGAGACAACGTCGTTGGGCTGAGTTGTTTAGCGACTATGATTGCGAAATTCGCTATCATCCCGGTAAAGCGAATGTCGTGGCCGATGCCCTTAGCCGTAAGAAACAAGTCCAATCCGTGTTGCTTACTTGTGTTTTGGTTCAAAATAATCTAAAAGAGCGTGTTCTTAAAGCACAACATGAATCCGTCATCGAAGGCAACATGTATGACGAGATGTCGTGTGGTGCGGAATCTCAATTGGAAACTAAGCCCAATGTTCTACTTTATTTGCTTAATCGTTTATGGATTCCTAATCATGATGACCTTCGCACATTCATTATGGACGAAGCTCATAAGTCACGATATTCCGTACATCCCGGTGCTGATAAAATGTACGCTGACCTTCTTTCCATCTCTTGGTGGCCCGGAATGAAGAAAGATATTGCTCGCTACGTTGTGAAATTTCTCACTTGTTGTAAAGTCAAAGCCGAGCATCATCAATCTAATGGTTTGCTCGAGCAACCTCCTGTTCCCGAATGGAAGTGGGAAGATATTGCTATGGACTTTATCACTAAGCTTCCTTCTACCCGAAAGCAACATGATAGTATTTGGGTAATCATCGATCGTTTGACAAAGTCTACTAATTTCATTCCCATCAAGGAAATATATTCAGTTGATCGATTGGCGCATATTTACGTTGAAGGGATTGTTTGTCATCACAGAACTCCGCTAACCATTATCTCCGATAGAGATGGTCGTTTCACTTCTCGTTTTTGGAAGACTCTCCAATCCTCTTTGGGAACTTGTTTGGATCTTTGTATTACTTATCATCCGCAATCTAATGGTCAATCTGAGCATACGATTCAAACCCTGGAAGATATGCTTCGCTCATGTGTCCTCGATTTTGGGGGAAATTGGGATATTCATCTACCGCTTATTGAGTTTTCGGATAACAATAGCTTTTACTCTAGCATTGGTATGGAACCATTCGAAGCTCTTTATGGCCGCAAATGTTGTTCTCCTATTTGTCGGAATGAAGTTGGAGAATCTCAAGTTACTGGTCCGGAGTTAGTTCAAGAAACGACCGATCGTATTGCTCAAATCCGTCAAAATTTACTCGCTGCTCGTAGTTGTCAAAAGAGTTATGCGAATAAGCGTAGGAAGCCTCTTGAGTTTAATATTGGTGATCGTGTTTTACTTAAAGTATCTCCGTGGAAAGGTGTGGTGATATTTGGAAAGAAAGGAAAGTTATCTCGTCGTTTTGTTGGTCCTTTTGAAATTCTTGAGTGTATTGGTCCTGTTGCTTATAGACTTGAACTTCCATCTGAACTCTCAAATGTTCATCCAGTATTTCATGTTTCTAATTTGAAGAAGTGTCTTGCCGAGGGTAATTTTCAAATATCTCTCGATGAAGTTCGTATTGATGAGACCATGCATTTCGTTGAGAGACCTGTTGAGATCATGGATCATAAAGATATAGTTACAAAGCGTAGTCGTATACCGTTAGTCAAGGTGCGTTGGGAATTGAAGCAAGGAGCTGAGTTTACTTGGGAACGTGAAGATCAAATGAAGGAGAAGTATCCTCATCTGTTCACTACAACTATTCTCTAATTTTGGGATGAAATTCCTAAAAGTAGGGGATACTGCAACATTTTGGGTTTTACCGTTTTCGTATTGTTTTCATTTTTCATTGTTCGAACATTATTCAGATCTTTCTCGTTAATAAAGTTATGCAATTATTAGTGAAATAATTACTTTTATCTTAGTTTATAATTCCTTAACTTTTATTTGTGCCAAATAGCCTTTAGAAACTCTTAAAATCACTTAAAATGGCTTAAAAATGCGTTTTTGGAACTACAGGGACTAAAACTACCAAAAATGAAAGTCTGGTGGAAACCCAACCTTCGCGCGGTGCGAAGGATTGAGTCCCCAAACTTAGCGCGGCGGGGAGATGTCACCAGATCAGCCAAATTAGTTCGTGATTCTCGTTTAATGCTAAATCTTTCCTAAATCAACCCTAAATCACGAAGAGCCACAAGTTATTGTATTTAGTGTGTAATGATGTCTACGTTCATACTCAGTAATTTGGTTAATATATCGATGATTTAAAGACCCGATTTCGTCTTTAATTGTGTGATTCGGTTACCAAAATTGACCCGTTTCTTGTCCAACAAGTTGGTTTAACCCCTATATAAACACATTATAACTCCAAACATTAATGGTTACTGCAACTAAGCATTCTCAGCCGTCACATACCCTCAACTGACGATTTATTGTTCATTTTTGGTCGTTTAAATGAAGATTTGTAGCTGTAGTT
Source organism: Bidens hawaiensis (assembly GCF_021521415.1). Classification (NCBI taxonomy): domain Eukaryota; kingdom Viridiplantae; phylum Streptophyta; class Magnoliopsida; order Asterales; family Asteraceae; genus Bidens; species Bidens hawaiensis. Next base: position 97,142 of record NW_027494198.1, read on the forward strand.
TGGCTTTTAACCTTCGTTTAACCTTTGACCTTGATTTCTCGTTCGCTCAAGCATATCCGGGTAAGTTGTTAACTGATCAAATGTTCATCAATACTCACTTGTCGATAACCCTCATTCAATTTTTGAGATTAAGGGGTAATAGCGGGTCAATTTGATTCAAACCCGTTTAAGGGCAAAATAGTCAATAACTTTGACTTTACGTTTTCTCATACTTCGAAAACCTTTCAACGTTCAGACCAGAAGACTTTTCTTCTCGTAATCATATTAAAAGGCTTATATCCAAAACCCAACTTCCAACTCGCAGTTCGGATTCTGGTCAGACTCGACTCGCTTAAACATTAAAATTAACATAGCTTGAGTTCTACTCTTCCGTTTAGATCGATTCCAGCGGCATTAAGTTCGTTTTTACTTATACTTTCATATCTCTAAGTTTCAGGTTCTGTTGGTTTTCATCGTTTGGTGCGTTAATCGGACAAAGTCTTATTATATTCTTAATATTTCATTAACTCGCTTATTATTAAGGTGAGTTTTGTCATTCCCCCGTTTTACTTATTTTCAAACATTTTGGGGGCGTATGCGTACTATATATGTGACATTTGAGCCAAAACAAGGTACCCCTCAGTATGTGTTTACCGATTAAGCAAATAAACGCCTTTTGCATAACGAACGAACGATTAACCGAACGGGTCGGGTTATGACCCAGATATCTCGGGGGGCCATTTATAAGTGATACACGATCTATACAAGCTAAAATATTAGAAATATGGTCTTAGTTTGATAGCAAACAAGTTAAACGAAAACATGCTCGTTTAACCACCCGCTATAGATTTAAACGCGAAAGATAGTTACAAACCAAGCATTGTATCATCCGTTAAGCCGAAAAAGACTTACCAAACACTTATTTGAAATGTTTTAAGAGATCCGTGAAAATATTTTTGATTTTTACAAACATATAGTATGTTTTTATAATTTTACACAAAACTAGCCGAAAAACACTCGTTTTCGCGCTGTTTGTCGCACCCGATAAGTTTTTCGCGCCAAAAACCGAACCCGAACTAAATTTGGGCTGAACTCAAAACATTGATGTTGGAACATTTCTGCCCAAGGAACGAAATTCAAAGATTAGAACACGAACTTTGGAGTTTGGAGATGAAAGGAGCGGATCATTTGAGATACACGAACCGCTTCAATGAATTGGCCCGCTTAGTACCATGGTTAGTAACTCTTGAAAATAAACGAGTTGAACGTTATATTTGGGGTTTAGCCCCGGGAGTGAGGAGTTTGGTGAACTCTGTGGGTCACATTTCGTTCGAGAATGCCGTGACTCAGGCCGGCATCGTAATTTTCGACTTGGTAAGAAGCGGAGTGTTGAGAATGGTCGGGGAATCATCAAGTATGAAACGAACTGACTATGGGACGAGAGCACAAGGAGGACAATCAAGCAAACGTGCACGTCCGACAATCAGAAATTATGCTATAACTGGTTCCGATACGAAGCAAGACAGGTATAAGGGACCCTTGCCAAATTGTGACAAATGTAATTACCATCATGTGGGAGAGTGCAGATTACCGGTATGCCAAAATGTGGTCGAACTGGGCATTATGCCCCTAATTGCAGAGCAGGTGTAGAGATTGTGAGCCGACCAGCCCAGACAACCCAACCCCGTCGTCCCCAACTACCGAGACCGCAACCAATCCGTCAGCAACCAGCTCAGCAAAACCCAACTGTAGTGAATCGCCGTGCTTGTTTTGAATGTGGGAGCACGGAACACTTTAGAAGGGACTGCCCCAAGCTGAATCGAGGAGCAGTCACCGGTCGAAACCAAGCATCGACTTCAGGTGCGTCTCGGGGACGCGCGTTTGTTATTGGGTCAGGAGAAGCACGACAAGACCCAAACGTAGTAACAGGTACATTTACTGTTTCTGATCAATATGCTTCTGTGTTATTTGATACTAGTGCCGATAGAAGCTTTGTTTCTACTAGTTTTGTATCCCTGGGTAACATGCCAGTTAGTGAACTAACAAATCCCTATACTATAGAACTCGCTAACGGTAACTCTATAACTGTCAACCAAATAGTCCAAGATTGTTCCATCATTCTTAATGACCACCCATTCCTTATTGACCTACTCCCGGTAGAGTTAGGAAGTTTTGATGTAATCGTTGGCATGGACTGGTTAACCAAGTATAAGGCGGAGATTGTGTGTAACGACAAGACGGTTAAAATTCCCTTTTCGAATGGTGAGGTGACTGTAGTACAAGGAGAGAAGTCTGGTTCGATATTACCTCTCGGGTCTCATCTCAAAGTGTTGAAATGTTTACGCCAAGGTTGTATGGCATTTTTGGCAAACGTGACTATAAAGAACCCTGATGAGAAACGCATAGAAGAGATTCCTGTTGTAAGTGAATACCCCGATGTCTTTCCTGACGATTTACCCGGATTACCACCGAACCGACAGGTTGAATTCCGTATTGACAGCCCCTATTGCTAAGGAACCTTATCGACAGGCACACTCTGAAATGCAAGAACTATCCAACCAGTTACAAGAATTGTTAGATAAGGGTTTCATTCGTCCTAGTTATTCTCCTTGGGGAGCACCGGTATTGTTCGTAAAGAAGAAAGTTGGAAGTTTTAGAATGTGCATCAATTACCGGGAATTAAACAAAGTTACCATCAAGAACCAATACCCTCTTCCACGAATAGATGATTTGTTTGACCAACTCCAAGGGGCAAACTATTTCTCGAAAATTGACCTTCGATCCGGTTACCATCAAGTTAAGATTCAAGAGGAAGACGTGTCTAAAACGGCGTTCCGAACTCGTTATGGCCACTCAAATTCTTAGTTATGCCATTCGGACTGACTAATGCTCCCGCAGTTTTCATGGACCTTATGAATCGAGTTTGTAAACCGTACCTCGACAAATTCGTTATCGTGTTTATAGATGACATTTTGATATATTCGAAAACCAAGGAGGAACACAAGCATCATTTACGAACTATTTTGGAACTGTTGAGGCAGGAAAAGTTGTATGCCAAGCTGTTAAAGTGTGAATTTTGGCTACAAGAAGTACAATTTCTAGGACATGTTGTTAACCGACACGGTATTCATGTAGACCCGAGCAAGATTGAAGCCATCAAAAACTGGCAAGCCCCAAAGTCACCGAAAGAGATCCGCCAATTTTTGGGTTTAGCTGGGTATTATCGGCGTTTTATTGCTAATTTTTCCAGCATAGCCCAACCTTTAACTCTTTTGACTCAAAAAGATCGTGCTTACGTTTGGGGAGAAGAACAAGAAGCGGCTTTTCAGTTGCTAAAACAGAAACTATGCCAAGCCCCGATACTGAGTCTTCCAGAGGGAACTGATGATCTGGTAGTTTATTGTGATGCGTCCCGGAAAGGTTTAGGGTGCGTACTTATGCAAAGAAACAAGGTCATAGCATACGCTTCTCGGCAATTAAAGGTGCACGAGAAGAATTATACCACCCATGATTTGGAACTGGGCGCGGTTATTTTTGCGCTCAAGATCTGGAGACATTATTTGTATGGCACCAAGTGTACAGTATACACCGACCACAAAAGCCTACAACATATTTTTGACCAGAAAGAGTTAAACATGAGGCAAAGGAGATGGATAGAACTGTTAAACGACTATGACTATGAGATTCGATACCACCCGGGCAAGGCTAATATAGTGGCAGATGCTTTGAGTAGAAAAGACAGGATCAAACCACTACGGGTCCGAGAACTTGGAATGATCGTCCAAACCAGTCTCACCGAGCAAATTCATATTGCTCAAAACGAAGCTCTGAAAGGAGATCACTTGGAAAATGAAAATTTGCATGGAACCAAACAAAACTTGGAAGAAAGAACTAACGAAATTCTATACTACAAAAATCGAGTTTGGATTCCCACTTTCGGCAATCTACGTGACTTGATCATGGACGAAGCCCATAAGTCCAAATACTCCATTCACCCAGGAACAGATAAGATGTACAAGGACTTGAAGGAGTATTATTGGTGGCTCGGTATGAAGAAGGATATAGCCACGTATGTCAGTAAATGTTTAACTTGTGCAAGGGTTAAGGCTGAATATCAAAAACCTTCGGGAATGTTACACCAACCGGAAATACCACAATGGAAATGGGAACAAATTACCATGGATTTTGTAACACATCTCCCAAAAACTTCCCGAGGAAACGATGCAATATGGGTGATAGTTGACCAACTAACCAAATCCGCACACTTCCTTCCAGTCCGAACCACTTATACAACTGAGAAACTTGCTCACATTTACATCAATGAAATCGTATCCCGACACGGCGTACCCGTTTCAATTATCTCTGATCGTGATAGCCATTTCACCTCTCGTTTCTGGCAAGCCGTACAAGAAGCTTTGGGAACCCGAATTGACCTAAGTACCGCCTACCATCCCCAAACCGACGGTCAATCTGAGCGAACCATTCAAACCTTAGAAGATTTTCTTCGCGCTTGTGTACTAGACTTTGGTGGAAACTGGGATCAACATCTTCCACTAGTCGAATTTTCGTACAATAATAGCTATCACAATAGCATTCAAGCGGCACCGTATGAAGCGCTGTACGGACGGAAATGTAGATCACCCTTGTGTTGGACTGAGGTTGGAGATACCCAAATTACACGATCTGACTTGATTCAAGAAACCACCGAAAAAATCCGTAAAATCACAAACAAATTGAAAATTTCCCGAGATCGACAGAAAAGCTACGCTGATGTTCGTAGAAAACCGTTATCCTTTGAAATAGGCGACAAAGTTTTTCTGAAAGTATCCCCGTGGAAAGGCGTCATTCGATTCGGAAAAACCGGTAAACTAGCCCCGCGATACATTGGGCCATATGAAGTCATTTCTAAGATAGGTCCGGTAGCTTACCAACTGAAACTTCCTGTGGAGTTGAGCTCTATTCACGATGTCTTTCATGTTTCGAACCTGAAAAAGTGTCTTACTGACGAAACCGAAATCGTGCCATTAAAAGACTTAAAGATAAACGAAGAACTGAATTTCGTTGAAGAACCGGTGGATATATTAGAGGGAAAAATAAAACAATTAAGACACAACAAAATCTCTCTAGTAAAAGTTCGGTGGAATTCACAAAGGGGACCCGAATTCACGTGGGAGTGGAAATCCGAATTCAAAAAGAAATACCCGCACCTATTTCCAAACAAGGACAAATTTGAATAATCGAATTTCGGGGACGAAATTTTCTAACGGGGGGAGAATGTGACATTTGAGCCAAAACAAGGTACCCCTCAGTATGTATTTACCGATTAAGCAAATAAACGCCTTTTGCATAACGAACGAACGATTAACCGAACGGGTCGGGTTATGACCCAGATATCTCGGGGGGCCATTTATAAGTGATATACGATCTATACAAGCTAAAATATTAGAAGTATGGTCTTAGTTTGATAGCAAACAAGTTAAACGAAAACATGCTCGTTTAACCACCCGCTATAGATTTAAACGCGAAAGATAGTTACAAACCAAACATTGTATCATCCGTTAAGCCGAAAAAGACTTACCAAACACTTATTTGAAATGTTTTAAGCGATCCGTGAAAATATTTTTGATTTTTACAAACATATAGTATGTTTTTATAATTTTACACAAAACTAGCCGAAAAACACTCGTTTTCGCGCTGTTTGTCGCACCCGATAAGTTTTTCGCGCCAAAAACCGAACTCGAACTAAATTTGGACCGGGCTTTTCGTATTTGGGCTTGAGAAATCAGAAACTTGGGCCAAAATGGGCCCAAAAATGGGCCCATGGATTCCGGCCGCAGCCGCCACCCCACCCCCCTTCATTTCCTTTTCACATATAAACTAGATCCAAGCCATTTTTCCACATAATTTCTTGAAAACTCTGGATACAACTCTGCTCCAGCCAAAAACAGCAAGAAAACCTAAGGTAAGGAGCTTAAATAAGTAGCTTTTTACTTGTTTAATACCATAAAAACATGTCTTGGTTACTAAAAATCATTCCTAACCGTGTAAAAATCCTAAAAATAGTCCATAAACATGTTTTGATGATACACATGGTAAGGAACCTGTTTTGATATTTTTTTTTGGCCATAAACACGGATTAAAGGGTTGAAACGACGTTTTTACGGTTCAAAAGTTCGTTTTTGTGCACTAGCCGAAACCCTAACTTAAGGGCTGTTATGTTGATGAAATATTTCTTGGTTTGTGATATAGGACTTGTACCTAGCTTGCTTAGAAGCACAAGAACCTGAAAACTTGATTAAAAGGTCGGAAACGAGCCAAACCCGCTAAGGTAATGCCGAAACACTCGCTTACGGGCTATTTAGGTTAAGGTTGTGATGTGCATATTTTTAGGACTTGAAATTTTTCATAGACATCAGGGATCATGTCAGTGAGTCCCTGTTTAAATTTCGTAATTTTTCTACCATCCGAGAATATTTGGCGAATTTATTACCGAATTGGGACGTTTATTTGGGAAAAATAGCTAAAATACTTCAAAAATTATAAAATTTTTCTGGGACCTCAGATTTGATGTATTTTGATCACATATGAATTTTGGGATCATTTGGAGAAGTTTAAAGGTGTTTTGTTTATTTGCGTTCGTGTGAATTTTTACAGCCGAATTTGGGCCGAAAAGAATATCGCACGAGCTTTTTACATTCTGGAATTGATACAGGTTGTTTTGGGACATGATTTGAGTATTCAGGAATTTTTGGTGAATTTTTGGAAATTGTTTGGGGTAAACGGACGATTTTCAGACGAAATATAGCTGATAAAATGAATTTTTATAAATTAATAAATCAGTAAATAAATTCCAGAAATATTTTTATAAAAATATACATATTTTAATTGATAAGTGGTTAAATTATCATAATTTAATGATTAACGATTAATTAATTATGCTAATCTGAATATTAAACAAATTCAGTTTCTATAAAAACCGGCAAGTTCGCGACTAGTGAATCTGCGGGAATATCAAAACACCAAGAGTGATCAAAAATCATATGTTTGGACTAATTAAGTAAAAATGAACTTTTCTATGAGAAACCTGGACAATCCGGGTGGATTGTGCGCGTTTCTTCTCAAATCAAACTGAATAAGCGGAAACGGGCCCGTGGCTAATCCGGGACCCCAATATGTGATCTTTCTTTATAACTTAATCATTTTGTTAACCAATACATTTACCTAAGCTTATTTTCCCATAACTGTTTTCTGAACGCGTAAACGAACAACTTGGCCCAGCTGGGAAAACGGGAATCTGAGCCAAGTTCAGTTTTAAGTATTAGACATTGAACAACATCACAACCTAAGCCTACTGCCACTTTCTGGGCATTCCAGCTACGCCCAGATTAGTTATACAGCCCAGTTTAGTATTGAGATTATAATAATATTAAAATATTAATATTATTATAATATTGATTATAGGAACTACTGATAGCGGACCGAACAAACCACGAGCCGATACAGTTCTGATTATCTACTAAACCGTGAGTTTCATGACCCAACTTTTAAACTGTTTTACGAACTTTTGGGGTGAAAAGTGTTGGTACATGTTTGTCAGTAGTTCATAGTCTAACGATTGTAATCGAGTCTGTAATGTAATTATGTTTTTGATTATGTTTATGTTTATGTAACGAGCGAAGTTGTCAACAAGTTCGCTTAGGCGAAGTTGTTGAACAAGCGAAGTTGTTAACAAGTTCGCTCTGGCGAACTTGTTGAACAAGCGAAGTTATGGACAACTTCGCCTGAGGCGAAGTTGTCGTGTTTATATAACTGTTCACCGTAACAGTTCTTGAGTTAGTTAGTTCAAGAGTTCGTGAGTTCGAGGGTTAGCGAGTTACGTGTTTACAAGTCAGTCTGTAATAGTGACCTCGTGTCACGTGTTCGTGTTATCAATATAACGTGTTTCGGTTATTGCTCGTGTGTTTGATTTATACCTATTCTACGCTCGTATCTAACTACGCAGGGATTCCGCACCTGCGCAGATAGCGATATCCCGTGTACGATCCGTCCGGGAACCTACAATTGGTATCAGAGCAACAAACACTTGTTGCAAGACTTAAAACCTGTTCAGGGAGCGAGAGTTAGTTTTGCTGGTGAAAGCGGAGGAAGAATTACTGGTAGAGGTACAGTGTCAAATGGAAGGATGACACTTGAGAATGTGAATTTTGTGGAGGAATTGAAGCACAATCTGCTGAGTGTGTCGCAGATTTGTGATAAAGATTACACTGTCCATTTTACGAAAAATGAAGCGATCGTGTTGAAGCTTGGTTTCCAGATACCAGACGAATGGATAGTAATGAAAGCTCCACGTGAAACAAATACATATGTGATGGATATGAGGTCAACTGAAATGGCCACGGGAGAATCTTGTTTAATGACGAAAGCAAGCGTATCAGAATCTGAGTTGTGGCACAGGAGAATGGGGCACATTCATCTTCGGAAGATGAACTTCATTGTCAAGAATGGGCTTGTGATGGGCGTTCCCTTAAAAAGTTTCAACTTTGAAGACAAATGTATAGCATGCAAGAAGGGAAAGCAACACAAGAAATCCCATCTCACCAAGAAGGTCACCTCTATTGCCGGTACTCTAGAACTACTTCACATGGATCTCTTTGGTCCCGTGAATGTAAAAAGTCTAGGAGGTACTTCTTACTGCTTGGTGATCACTGATGACTACTCGCGATTGCGCGACTATGGTCTGAATTTATTACTCACTCCTATTTTAATTGATAACACTGCAGCCATCTCGGTAATTAACAATCCCGTGAAACATAGTAAAACCAAACATATTGACATTCGTCATCATTTCATACGGGATTGTGCTGAGAAGAAACTGATTAAGATCGAAAAAGTCGATACGCTCGAAAATTTCGCTGATTTATTTACAAAAGCGTTTGATAAATCCAGATTTCAAAACCTAATTGAGCTGAACGGGATGATCAATCCCGAGTAACCATGTTTTTATTTCGGTTAAAAAAAAAAAAAAAAAAAAAAAACGTCACTATTGCTTAAAATTAGTCGGTTACCTCAGTTTGATGGACATATCCTTGGATATGTTTTGGTCCTCGTTTCTACTTGTAGAGAATGAGGATCGCCATTAACCAGACGACTGAAAGTGACCGGGGCAGTTATGATGTGTTTTCTTTCTGTCGCTGAAAATTAGTCGGTCATACATAGTTAGAAGGATACATACTTGTATGTGGTCGGTCCAGTTGATCCATTGGATCTTCAGGATTGCCGTTTACCTGAAGACTTTGACTTGATCGGGGTGACTGAAGTCAAAATTTTTTATGGGAAATGAAATTACTTTTCAAGTCTGTTACTTCGTAAGAAGTTCGTTAGCTATGTTAAACGGAAAATTGATCTAACCTTGGAAAATGATATATATACTGATTGTGTGTGCTTAACTAGTGAAGTTATTAGGCTTAAAAGGCTTTAGGACAATCATTGTATGTCATGGTAACTTTTTATGGTGCGTAAAAGTAGATGTGATACAAACTAATTTTACTTGATTTTACGTGGAAACTCCTTAAGAGTTTTTCGTGTCTTCATATATATCTTTTCGAATGATAGGCAGAAAAGCGATTACCCAGTCATACACGAGCCCATGTGTGTTCTGATTCCCGTGAAGAAAGCGTTTCAAGACACTGCAGTGATCCAGATTCGGGACTTGCAGTAAAATTCTACTTTGAAGTCTATGTTAAAAAAAAAAAAAAAAAAAAAAAAAAATTTGAGTTATTGTAACAAATTAGTGATCATAAATTCATGACTTCTCTATCTTAGAGCAAGATGAAGAACGGGAAACAGAAAAAGAATACATACAAGTTAATCAGACACTATGGGTCGAAGTCAATTCGGGGTGACTTGGGGAAAGCCAAATACGCTTTGAGGATAGATAGGAGGCATCAATATTTCTGAGTTGTTGACCACTTAAATTTTAAGGATTAATTGAACCTAACTCGTATCACAGAAACGATGAAAACCATCTTAAGTATATTACCTGCTTACAACCTGTCTCTATATGTCATAATATAGCTAAACACGGATCTATGTAACAGTAACGTAGTTAGTATGATTCCTGTTAGGATCTTTTCTAAAACGTGGTGTCCCTGACTAGACTGAAATTTGATCCCTTATTCGTTAAATTTTTATAAGTTTTTCTATTTTTGTGGTTGTATTATCTTATATCTGGTTACTTAGACTTGATCATTTTTGTTTAACTCTTTATGAAACTTTCAAATGTAATTGCAAAATGTTCAAACTTAAAGGGTTGATTCTGAAAATATATGCGAAGTTGTTGAATCAGGCGAACTTGTGCTTAACTTCGCCTAGGCGAAGTTATCCTTAACTTCGCCTGACCAACTCTGACCCTATATAAGTTGATTTTTAAACAGTAACCTTTCATTATATATCAGCGAACTTTTGAGTTTTTCTGGCGAACTTGCGAGAGCTCCGGCGAACTTGATTTTTATCTCCGATTTCGATCTTTGCTTCTTGTTTTTATTATCAGTGAGGGTATGTGTTGTCGATATCTCTCACAAACTTGTTCGTTTCTTGATCGTTTTTACCCGGTTCGAGACCTCGGGTCGTCGGACCTTCAAAACCGAAATCTTAAAAACTTGTGTTAACGTGTGCATGGACGTCCTTTTCAACTTCACATCCTTAATATCATGTGTATTGATGTTCTTGATCGTCGGATTTAGCCGACAACACCGGAATTCCGATGTTGGAATTCTAACAGTCGCCGTTAGGGTTTAGGCAAAGTTAGGGTTTAGGCGAAGTTATCCGCAACTTCGCCTGGTGCTTAATTTCGCTTGAGGCGAAGTTATACACAACTTCGCCTGAAGCTTAATTTCGCCTAACACTTATCTTCGCCTGAGGCGATGTTGTGATAAGGCGAAGTTATCTTCAACTTCGCCTAAACCAATTTGTGTAACAGTTATTTAGACGAACTTACTGATGAAGCGAAGTTGTTCCCAACTTCGCATCACCTTTAAGTTCGCCTATACAGTTTTAATCACAACTTCGCTCATGGTATAACGCGAACTTGTGAGTTGCTTAACAGTTATCTAACTTGGTTCGTTTAGTGCAGATATGGCTGCTGTTGGCGGTGCTGGTGGTGAAGACGGCGATGATCAAAGACAGTTCTTTCCAGCGCATAACCAGTACATCATGTTAGACCCAGACGCAAGTGGCGTGGAGGACTACAGGGAAATCATCTCATTTCTCCTGCGCTCAAGGATCTTCCATGCAATCACGAATACCTTGCCTATTTCACTACCTAACATTGAAGACTTTTGGCGGTCGGTAGAGTATGATTGCCGGGTTGAGCCCCCAGTGATGCGAGCAACCGTAAATGGTCATGTTGTGCAGTTCTCTTCAGAAGATATACGGTTGGCTTTGCAGTTTGGAGAAGAAACTAGGGATGACCCAACGGAGTTCGTTGCTCCTTTTCGTGATGGGGCATATCTCAGGATGGGTTATTCAGGTCCGTTAGGGGACACGCAGAGGAGAAAAGGATTTTTGCTAGATCAGTGGCGCTTCCTAATGCACGTCTTGATCGTGTGCATGTCTGGGAGGAAGGCAGGAACTGATGGTATGGGCGCGACGATGCAGTCTGCCATGACTGCCCTGACTTACAACAGAAGATATTCATTTAGTCAGCTGATATTTTACGAGATTGATCGTCAGAAGAGGGCTGTGGCGCGCGAGCAATTTATTATGTATCCTCGATTCTTACAAATGATTCTCAATCATGTGGCTCCGTTGCTACCACAGAGACGCCCTATTAGATACGTTGAATGTGTGACGAAGCGTATCTTTGCTCAGTGTCGCACTTCTAGCGCACGAAGCAAGCCTGAGCTGCGTCCCCGGCATACTCCACTGTTCGGGTATCTTGTCAACCCGGAGTATGTTTCTGCTGGTGGGGACGAGTTCAGAGACCCAAGACCACAACAGGCGGCAGCACCTCATGCTGTATCAGCTGCGCCTGCTGTGCCTACTGCTGAAGACGTCGACCTTGATGCTGCTTTTAGCGGCCATGGAATGTTTGATATGGATGTCTCGGGTTCTCAGGCCATGGATGTTACTAGAGCAGTTACTTCGGTAGCTGACTCCGATCTTGATGAGACATTTGCTGAAGCTAGACGATTGATGGTGTCTAGGGAGAGAACGATTGGGAAGAGGAAGAGAACGGTTGATGACGATGACGAGGAGGATGATGAAGAAGAAGCAGTTCAGCTAGTGCTCAGACGTTCAAGAAGAGAACGGACAGGTATGGGTTCGGGAGCTGGAGAAACTTCAAGGCTGGTACGTTTTGCTCCACCTGCCTTGTCTGGTATGTCTCTTATCCCTTCTACAGCACAGGTTACTGGCGTCCAGACGTCGACTCCAACAATTGTGTCTCTACCACCTCAATCGCTTACTCCATCGGTGGTAGTAGCACGATTTGTTGAGTCCACGGTCACTACTACTGCAGGGTTACCAAGTGTACCACCAGCGGTCACTTCTGCTGCTGATGTCCCGCCAACTCCAACGCCTACTTCAGACTCTGAAAGGATAGCTTCACTAGAGAGGATTGTAGCTGAGCAGTCCAAGACCATTCAAAGCCTAGTGGAAGCAAACCAACTACAGGCCTCCCTCCTGGTTGAGCATGGGAAGATCATAGACGCTATGAAAGCGTTCTTGGCATCTCAGGGGGAGATGAGCTGTAGGGGAGATGAGTTGAGGACTAAACGGAGAGAAGATCATGACGATGATCCCAATGCACCGGAAGGTGCAGGTGGTGAGCTGCCAAGAACTTCTATAGCTCTTGGTACTTCCACAGCTGAGGGGGAGTCTACAAGCGCAGCTGGTGATGATGTGGTAGATATAGATGCTGGTGATGATGTAGATGATGTAATCGACGCGTTGAGAGAGCTAGATGATGATGATGATTTTATGCTTGAAGAAGATGTGCTGCCGAGTGATGAGATTGAGAAGATCGGTGAGCAAATTATTGTTGAAAGTGTGATAGAAGAAGGGGAGATAGTAGATGAAGATATTGAACACGAGATTCCAGAGGTTGAGATGCCCGATATGGGTGATGTGACAGTGGTGGAAGATACTGAATGGGAAGAGCAGCCGAATTGGAAGGAAGGTTGTGCTTAATGGTTCGTAAAGACGAAGAAACCGGCGGTCCCTAAAATGTTCAAAAAGAGTTACAATATTAAGGGATACGCTGAAGCAAAGAAAGGTATTATCTGCTGGATATATGATGAGCAGATGCGGCTCTTCGTGATCAAAAGATATGACGGGATTCAGTACTTCAGGAGAACTTTGAGATCGTTAAACACACTGCCTGAATGTGAGGTTAAAGACTTAGCCAGATTGGGGTTGATAAATCGAAGTGACAATAACATGGCTAGAGTCATCGGAAAGATCGTATGGAAAGAGAGCATTAAGGAGAAGAAGTTTGAGCTGCTGAAACCACAAAAGGGGAAACTTGTCGAAGACAAGGATAGAGGTTTGAGAGCTGATGGAAAGCCTTGGATGGTTATGAAGTATAAACCGATCCGGTGCCTTAAAGAAGTACCGATGAAGCTTATGCCCAAGGATGTGCTCAAAGACCTAAAATGGTGGTTCGTGGATTGTGAAACAGCGGAGGCGGTAATGGAAGATGAGGATGAACAAGAAGTGCTTAGGGTTTACGACCCGATGCATCTTGTTAATCTATCGCAAGCTGATCTGAAGATGCTCAACGAAAAGAAGATCTTCTACATTCCTGCTTGGAAGGATCAAGCAAGGAAATATCAAAGGGTGGTGTCGGTATGTGTTAGAGAAGGAGCGCACGCGTAAAGGTACAAGATTACAAGACTCAAGCTTTGAAGATCAAGATATGAAGCTACTGCCAAGGGGGAGTCTGTTGGTACATGTTTGTCAGTAGTTCATAGTCTAACGATTGTAATCGAGTCTGTAATGTAATTATGTTTTTGATTATGTTTATGTTTATGTAACGAGCGAAGTTGTCAACAAGTTCGCTTAGGCGAATTTGTTGAACAAGCGAAGTTGTTAACAAGTTCGCTCTGGCGAACTTGTTGAACTAGCGAAGTTATGGACAACTTCGCCTGAGGCGAAGTTGTCGTGTTTATATAACTGTTCACCGTAACAGTTCTTGAGTTAGTCAGTTCAAGAGTTCGTGAGTTCGAGGGTTAGCGAGTTACGTGTTTACAAGTCAGTTTGTAATAGTGACCTCGTGTCACGTGTTCGTGTTATCAATATAACGTGTTTCGGTTATTTCTCGTGTGTTTGATTTATACCTATTCTACGCTCGTATCTAACTACGCAGGGATTCCGCACCTGCGCAGATAGCGATATCCCGTGTACGATCCGTCCGGGAACCTACAAAAAGCATGTTTTCTTATATCTATATACTTATCTGAAACATGTGATGATGTGAATTATCTAAGTGCTAACACATGAAAGTCCCCACAATCACAGTGATTAACTTCGAGCCGGTGGCTTGTGAATAGTACTATTGGTTTGACAAACCCAAACGGAATCGGCCTGGTTGCCGTGTCACATAGCGCCGTTTGCACATGACCATATTTATACAAACAGGCTATGTAGTGTTAGACATAGCTACCGGGGCATGTTGTGGGCGGAAGGGGAGCCACAGTGGTTGATTGAGCGTGGGAAATGGAGGCACGTAGCACGAACAGTCCAGGCTTCACTGTAGCTTAGCATAATTACATCACATACATCATTTACATACATACATACTTATTTCATAATTACAAGTGTTGACTTGTGAACACTCATTACTGTTTTCTTGAAACTCGTGAAACTCACCAACTCTAGTAGTTGACCCGTTTTAAACTGCTTTTCAGGTGTACCTAAATCGGAATGATTGGGTGATCTGTTACTTGCCTGAAGTGTGTGGTTGATGCTATGTGAATAGAAGCAAGGGCGTTATTAGTAAGAATGTATAGTTAACGAACTAGTTTTGTTTGAATCGCTTAGACTGTTAAACAATGATAGAACAAAGAAATTTAATATATTGTAAATTAGTTTGTAATGTTTATTTATAAACAATGTATTGATATCAGAGGTGTCTGTTACATTCCCGTTTTACGCTTCCGCATTGTGCTAGTCGGGGTATGACAGAAGTTGGTATCAGAGCCATTAGTTATAAAGGATTAGGTTATCCCTTAGGGTACCTAAAATATAACCGTAGGCTCAATTAACTCTGGGAAATAATTAAATAATAAATTAATATTATATACTGATGGATGTCGGGATGAACTTGTAGGGCAAGTGAGTTATTGTGGTCGGAACATAATAACAGACTTGCTTGTACGAGGGAATTCGGGGAGAAATCGCGGAACGTGTGATTAGGTAAAAGTGGCAACATATGTGTATAAGAGGTAAAGTGAATATATATATATATATATATATATATATATATATATATATATATATGTAACACTCATACGTGCTTATGTGGAACAAAGTGTATGAATACGTGTACGTACGATACTGTTGATGACGGTAAATTTTACTATGAATATTATATTCATTTATATTCAGTATTGATTTAAATAATAATAATAATTAAAATTTTAATAAAGCTAATATTATATTATAATACAATTAATATTAAATTTGGTTTAATTAATTAATCTTCTCGACAATAGTTAGCGATAGCAATAGATATTATTCTTATAACTAACCTTTGTGCAGAGTCATGTCAAGGAACAACGACTACGTACCGGAAGAAGAACTGGTAATATCTGTAGAGGAGAATCCCGGGGAAGAATTAGAGGAGGATCCAGAAGAGGAGGATCCAGAAGAGGAGGAACCAGAAGACGAACCAGAGGAAGAAGAGGAAGAGGTGGAAGAAGAAATTATTTGTAGAGAGCTACCCAAGAATGTGCCTGATCTATCTGGTTACAGATGCGATAGTTATCCACCCAGGTCACCACGCAGGGATCAAGACGAAGTTAACAGTCAGTATCGTTCACCTGCTAGAGTAGCCAGATTACCCACTCCACCTATACACCTGTCGCCGACGACTTCAGCTACTGCGCGAGTCCGGCAGACTGCTCGTATTCGGGTAACCCCGATTGACCCTACCTCGATTCCATTCAGATCTACCCATGACCGGGGAGGACCTTCACGCCCTAGGGTAGATACTTCATCTTCTCGTTCATTGAGTATACCTACGCCTCGTCCTGGCCTCCCAAACGCAGTAAACAACTCTTGGATGGCTGTCCTGACTGACCGTGTGATAGACCACTCGATAGCCATAGCTAAAATTAACCGGGAGAGGAGGGACGTGACTCAGTGCCTATCGACATTATAGCAGACAGTACTGAACTTGCAGCAGTCAGATGCCTACCACCACTGGTATTTGCATAGGGTGACAGTTCGGCTGTGGAACTGTTACTGGGTGATTACGGTGCTGTTATTTTTATGTTTGTGGCTAGCCTATCGTCTGTATGGATAGATGCGGAATATTACAACTATGTGTACATGATCTTTTGATACCCCATGTATGTATATAGTAATATGTTATGTTAATATGGGGCACAACTTTATACATTATTACAAGCACTGACCCTTATAGGGTTAAGTCTAACAGTTACTTAGTGACAGATTTTGATATATACATGCAAGCACTGGCCTTTATTAGGCTAAGTCTATGTACCTTTTATTATCAATGTACAGAACAATTTGTGAAATGTCAGTATGTTATTTGGTTTACCTGTACAACATTTATTGTGATTATTATTACACAGTGCCGTAGACTGGAATTAGTACTAATTGGCTTATATTTGTTTATCATTATAGAATGGCCCCAAAGAAAGCAAACCCTATGACTGAGGCAGAAATAGCCGAGATGATTGCTCGGCAAATGCAGGCAGTAATCCCGCTTATTGTAACACAAGTAACTGCCGGCGTAAACGCAAATATGCAAACAAACCAACAACAAAACAATAATGCTCCCCCAACCAACAATGAAACAGTTGCAAATAACAATCCCCCACCTAATGCAAATACCCCTACCAATGCAAATAATCCCCCACCGAACCCAAGAAATGACAATAACAACCTTAATCCCCCTCGAAGGGAATATTCGATCAAAAACTTCATGGCCTGTAAACCGATTGATTTCAAGGGCACTGAAGGGCCAAACGGGTTAATCAAATGGATCGAAAAGACTGAATCTGTCCTCAATATCAGTAATTGTCCACCGGAAAACATAGTCAAGTATGTTGCTTCTACTTTCACTGATCACGCATTAATGTGGTGGAACACTACGGTCCAGATAAAAGATCAAGATACGGTGAATCGCATGACATGGGCTGAACTCAAAATATTGATGTTGGAACATTTCTGCCCAAGGAACGAAATTCAAAGATTAGAACACGAACTTTGGAGTTTGGAGATGAAAGGAGCGGATCATTTGGGATACACGAACCGCTTCAATGAATTGGCCCGCTTAGTACCATGGTTAGTAACTCTTGAAAATAAACGAGTTGAACGTTATATTTGGGGTTTAGCCCCGGGAGTGAGGAGTTTGGTGAACTCTGTGGGTCACATTTCGTTCGAGAATGCCGTGACTCAGGCCGGCATCGTAATTTTCGACTTGGTAAGAAGCGGAGTGTTGAGAATGGTCGGGGAATCATCAAGTATGAAACGAACTGACTATGGGACGAGAGCACAAGGAGGACAATCAAGCAAACGTGCACGTCCGACAATCAGAAATTATGCTATAACTGGTTCCGATACGAAGCAAGACAGGTATAAGGGACCCTTGCCAAAGTGTGACAAATGTAATTACCATCATGTGGGAGAGTGCAGATTACCGGTATGCCAAAAATGTGGTCGAACTGGGCATTATGCCCCTAATTGCAGAGCAGGTGTAGAGATTGTGAGCCGACCAGCCCAGACAACCCAACCCCGTCGTCCCCAACTACCAAGACCGCAACCAATCCGTCAGCAACCAGCTCAGCAAAACCCAACTGTAGTGAATCGCCGTGCTTGTTTTGAATGTGGGAGCACGGAACACTTTAGAAGGGACTGCCCCAAGTTGAATCGAGGAGCAGTCACCGGTCGAAACCAAGCATCGACTTCAGGTGCGTCTCAGGGACGCGCGTTTGTTATTAGGTCAGGAGAAGCACGACAAGACCCAAACGTAGTAACATGTACATTTACTGTTTCTGATCAATATGCTTCTGTGTTATTTGATACTAGTGCCGATAGAAGCTTTGTTTCTACTAGTTTTGTATCCCTGGGTAACATGCCAGTTAGTGAACTAACAAATCCCTATACTATAGAACTCGCTAACGGTAACTCTATAACTGTCAACCAAATAGTCCAAGATTGTTCCATCATTCTTAATGACCACCCATTCCTTATTGACCTACTCCCGGTAGAGTTAGGAAGTTTTGATGTAATCGTTGGCATGGACTGGTTAACCAAGTATAAGGCGGAGATTGTGTGTAACGACAAGACGGTTAAAATTCCCTTTTCGAATGGTGAGGTGATTGTAGTACAAGGAGAGAAGTCTGGTTCGATATTACCTCTCGTGTCTCATCTCAAAGTGTTGAAATGTTTACGCCAAGGTTGTATGGCATTTTTGGTAAACGTGACTATAAAGAACCCTGATGAGAAACGCATAGAAGAGATTCCCGTTGTACGTGAATACCCCGATGTCTTTCCTGACGATTTACCCGGATTACCACCGAACCGACAGGTTGAATTCCGTATTGACTTAATCCCAGGATCAGCCCCTATTGCTAAGGAACCTTATCGACTGGCACACTCTGAAATGCAAGAACTATCCAACCAGTTACAAGAATTGTTAGATAAGGGTTTCATTCGTCCTAGTTATTCTCCTTGGGGAGCACCGGTATTGTTCGTAAAGAAGAAAGATGGAAGTTTTAGAATGTGCATCAATTACCGGGAATTAAACAAAGTTACCATCAAGAACCAATACCCTCTTCCACGAATAGATGATTTGTTTGACCAACTCCAAGGGGCAAACTATTTCTCGAAAATTGACCTTCGATCCGGTTACCATCAAGCTAAGATTCAAGAGGAAGACGTGTCTAAAACGGCGTTCCGAACTCGTTATGGCCACTCGAATTCTTAGTTATGCCATTCGGACTGACTAATGCTCCCGCAGTTTTCATGGACCTTATGAATCGAGTTTGTAAACCGTACCTCGACAAATTCGTTATCGTGTTTATAGATGACATTTTGATATATTCGAAAACCAAGGAGGAACACAAGCATCATTTACGAACTATTTTGGAACTGTTGAGGCAGGAAAAGTTGTATGCCAAGCTGTTAAAGTGTGAATTTTGGCTACAAGAAGTACAATTTCTAGGACATGTTGTTAACCGACACAGTATTCATGTAGACCCGAGCAAGATTGAAGCCATCAAAAACTGGCAAGCCCCAAAGTCACCGAAAGAGATCCGCCAATTTTTGGGTTTAGCTGGGTATTATCGGCGTTTTATTGCTAATTTTCCAGCATAGCCCAACCTTTAACTCTTTTGACTCAAAAAGATCGTGCTTACGTTTGGGGAGAAGAACAAGAAGCGGCTTTTCAGTTGCTAAAACAGAAACTATGCCAAGCCCCGATACTGAGTCTTCCAGAGGGAACTGATGATCTGGTAGTTTATTGTGATGCGTCCCGGAAAGGTTTAGGGTGCGTACTTATGCAAAGAAACAAGGTCATAGCATACGCTTCTCGGCAATTAAAGGTGCACGAGAAGAATTATACCACCCATGATTTGGAACTGGGCGCGGTTATTTTTGCGCTCAAGATCTGGAGACATTATTTGTTTGGCACCAAGTGTACAGTATACACCGACCACAAAAGCCTACAACATATTTTTGACCAGAAAGAGTTAAACATGAGGCAAAGGAGATGGATAGAACTGTTAAACGACTATGACTATGAGATTCGATACCACTCGGGCAAGGCTAATATAGTGGCAGATGCTTTGAGTAGAAAAGACAGGATCAAACCACTACGGGTCCGAGAACTTGGAATGATCGTCCAAACCAGTCTCACCGAGCAAATTCATATTGCTCAAAACGAAGCTCTGAAAGGAGATCACTTGGAAAATGAAAATTTGCATGGAACCGAACAAAACTTGGAAGAAAGAACTAACGAAATTCTATACTACAAAAATCGAGTTTGGATTCCCACTTTCGGCAATCTACGTGACTTGATCATGGACGAAGCCCATAAGTCCAAATACTCCATTCACCCAGGAACAGATAAGATGTACAAGGACTTGAAGGAGTATTATTGGTGGCCCGGTATGAAGAAGGATATAGCCACGTATGTCAGTAAATGTTTAACTTGTGCAAGGGTTAAGGCTGAATATCAAAAACCTTCGGGAATGTTACACCAACCGGAAATACCACAATGGAAATGGGAACAAATTACCATGGATTTTGTAACACATCTCGTAAAAACTTCCCGAGGAAACGATGCAATATGGGTGATAGTTGACCAACTAACCAAATCCGCACACTTCCTTCCAGTCCGAACCACTTATACAACTGAGAAACTTGCTCACATTTACATCAATGAAATCGTATCCCGACACGGCGTACCCGTTTCAATTATCTCTGATCGTGATAGCCATTTCACCTCTCGTTTCTGGCAAGCCGTACAAGAAGCTTTGGGAACCCGAATTGACCTAAGTACCGCCTACCATCCCCAAACCGACGGTCAATCTGAGCGAACCATTCAAACCTTAGAAGATTTGCTTCGCGCTTGTGTACTAGACTTTGGTGGAAACTGGGATCAACATCTTCCACTAGTCGAATTTTCGTACAATAATAGCTATCACAATAGCATTCAAGCGGCACCGTATGAAGCGCTGTACGGACGGAAATGTAGATCACCCTTGTGTTGGACTGAGGTTGGAGATACCCAAATTACACGATCTGACTTGATTCAAGAAACCACCGAAAAAATCCGTAAAATCACAAACAAATTGAAAATTTCCCGAGATCGACAGAAAAGCTACGCTGATGTTCGTAGAAAACCGTTATCCTTTGAAATAGGCGACAAAGTTTTTCTGAAAGTATCCCCGTGGAAAGGCGTCATTCGATTCGGAAAAACCGGTAAACTAGCCCCGCGATACATTGGGCCATATGAAGTCATTTCTAAGATAGGTCCGGTAGCTTACCAACTGAAACTTCCTGTGGAGTTGAGCTCTATTCACGATGTCTTTCATGTTTCGAACCTGAAAAAGTGTCTTACTAACCAAACCGAAATCGTGCCATTAAAAGACTTAAAGATAAACGAAGAACTGAATTTCGTTGAAGAACCGGTGGATATATTAGAGGGAAAAATAAAACAATTAAGACACAACAAAATCTCTCTAGTAAAAGTTCGGTGAAATTCACAAAGGGGACCCGAATTCACGTGGGAGCGGAAATCCGAATTCAAAAAGAAATACCCGCACCTATTTCCAAACAAGGACAAATTTGAATAATCGAATTTCGGGGACGAAATTTTCTAACGGGGGAGAATGTGACATTTGAGCCAAAACAAGGTACCCCTCAGTATGTATTTACCGATTAAGCAAATAAACGCCTTTTGCATAACGAACGAACGATTAACCGAACGGGTCGGGTTATGACCCAGATATCTCGGGGGGCCATTTATAAGTGATATACGATCTATACAAGCTAAAATATTAGAAATATGGTCTTAGTTTGATAGCAAACAAGTTAAACGAAAACATGCTCGTTTAACCACCCGCTATAGATTTAAACGCGAAAGATAGTTACAAACCAAACATTGTATCATCCGTTAAGCCGAAAAAGACTTACCAAACACTTATTTGAAATGTATTAAGCGATCGGTGAAAATATTTTTGATTTTTACAAACATATAGTATGTTTTTATAATTTTACACAAAACTAGCCGAAAAACACTCGTTTTCGCGCTGTTTGTCGCACCCGATAAGTTTTTCGAGCCAAAAACCGAACTCGAACTAAATTTGGACCGGGCTTTTCGTATTTGGGCTTGAGAAATCAGAAACTTGGGCCAAAATGGGCCAAAAATGGGCCCATGGATTCCGGCCGCAGCCGCCACCCCCACCCCCCTTCATTTCCTTTTCACATATAAACTAGATCCAAGCCATTTTTCCACATAATTTCTTGAAAACTCTGGATACAACTCTGCTCCAGCCAAAAACAGCAAGAAAACCTAAGGTAAGGAGCTTAAATAAGTAGCTTTTTACTTGTTTAATACCATAAAAACATGTCTTGGTTACTAAAAATCATTCCTAACCGTGTAAAAATCCTAAAAATAGTCCATAAACATGTTTTGATCATACACATGGTAAGGAACCTGTTTTGATATTTTTTTTTGGCCATAAACACGGATTAAAGGGATGAAACGACGTTTTTACGGTTCAAAAGTTCGTTTTTGTGCACTAGCCGAAACCCTAACTTAAGGGCTGTTATGTTGATGAAATATTTCTTGGTTTGTGATATAGGACTTGTACCTAGCTTGCTTAGAAGCACAAGAACCTGAAAACTTGATTAAAAGGTCGGAAACGAGCCAAACCCGCTAAGGTAATGCTGAAACACTCGCTTACGGGCTATTTAGGTTAAGGTTATGATGTGCATGTTTTTAGGACTTGAAATTTTGCAGGGACATCAGGGATCATGTCAGTGAGTCCCTGTTTAAATTTGGTAATTTATCGACCATCCGAGAATATTTGGAGAATTTATTACCGAATTGGGATGTTTATTTGGGAAAAATAGCTAAAATACTTCAAAAATTATAAACTTTTTCTGAGAACTCAGATTTGATGTATTTTGATCACATATGAATTTTGGGATCATTTGGAGAAGTTTAAAGGTGTTTTGTTTATTTGCGTTCGTGTGAATTTTTACAGCTGAATTTGGGCCGAAAAGAATATCGCACGAGCTTTTTACATTCTGGAATTGATACAGGTTGTTTTGGGACATGATTTGAGTATTCAGGAATTTTTAGTGAATTTTTGGAAATTGTTTGTGGTAAACGGACGATTTTCAGACGAAATATAGCTGATAAAATGAATTTTTATAAATTAATAAACCAGTAAATAAATTCCAGAAATATTTTTATAAAAATATACATATTTTAATTGATAAGTGGTTAAAATTTCATAATTTAATGATTAACGATTAATTAATTATGCTAATCTGAATATTAAACAAATTCAGTTTTATAAAAACCGGCAAGTTCGCGACTAGTGAATATGCGGGAATATCAAAACACCAAGAGTGATCAAAAATCATATGTCTGGACTAATTAAGTAAAAATGAACTTTTCTATGAGAAACCTGGACAATCCGGGTGGATTGTGCGCGTTTCTTCTCAAATCAAACTGAATAAGCGGAAACGGGCCCGTGGCTAATCCGGGACCCCAATATGTGATCTTTCTTTATAACTTAATCATTTTGTTAACCAATACATTTACCCAAGCTTATTTTCCCATAACTGTTTTCTGAACGCGTAAACGAACAACTTGGCCCAGCTGGGAAAACGGGAATCTGAGCCAAGTTCAGTTTTAAGTATTAAACATTGAACAACATCACAACCTAAGCCTACTGCCACTTTCTGGGCATTCCAGCTACGCCCGGATTAGTTATACAGCCCAGTTTAGTATTGAGATTATAATAATATTAAAATATTAATATTATAATATTGATTATAGGAACTACTGATAGCGGACCGAACAAACCACGAGCCGATACAGTTCTGATTATCTACTAAACCGTGAGTTTCATGACCCAACTTTTAAACTGTTTTACGAACTTTTGGGGTGAAAAGCATGTTTGCTTATATCTATATACTTATCTGAAACATGTGATGATGTGAATTATCTAAGTGCTAACACATGAAAGTCCCCACAATCACAGTGATTAACTTCGAGCCGGTGGCTTGTGAATAGTACTATTGGTTTGACAAACCCAAACGGAATCGGCCTGGTTGCCGTGTCACATAGCGACGTTTGCACATGACCATATTTATACAAACAGGCTATGTAGTGTTATACATAGCTACCGGGGCATGTTGTGGGCGGAAGGGGAGCCACAGTGGTTGATTGAGCGTGGGAAATGGAGGCACGCAGCACGAACAGTCCAGGCTTCACTGTAGCTTAGCATAATTACATCACATACATCATTTACATACATACATACTTATTTCATAATTACAAGTGTTGACTTGTGAACACTCATTACTATTTTCTTGAAACTCGTGAAACTCACCAACTCTAGTAGTTGACCCGTTTTAAACTGCTTTTCAGGTGTACCTAAATCGGAATGATTGGGTGATATGTTACTTGCCTGAAGTGTGTGGTTGATGCTATGTGAATAGAAGCAAGGGCGTTATTAGTAAGAATGTATAGTTAACGAACTAGTTTTGTTTGTATCGCTTAGACTGTTAAACAATGATAGAACAAAGAAATGTAATATATTGTAAATTAGTTTGTAATGTTTATTTATAAACAATGTATTGATATCAGAGGTGTCTGTTACATTCCCGTTTTACGCTTCCGCATTGTGCTAGTCGGGGTGTGACAATATATTTTCGTATTATATATATCTTAACATTAGCAAACGTTGTATTGTGTGTGAATTGTTAAACATATTTGCTATTTGCTTACTTGGTAATTTGACGCATTCGGAGAGGTTAACATATTCTCATATAGTATGATCATACGACCGTCTTGTTTGACTGGCGCCCGATTCACTTGGAAATGGTTCACTTGACACTTATTTGCTCATTGGTTTAGTTATATTTACCGCTTTACTTGCGTTTTGCTATATTTCATATTTTTATATATCATTGCAAAACTAATGGCATGCTCACTCAATATTATTGTTGACAAACCTATTATATTTTATACGCATATGCAGGTTATCGCTTGAACTGAGGATTTGGAGTATTGGATTTCTAGATGAGACCATAGGCTTTATCAAGAACAATTTATTTAAGATTTTAAGTTGAATTATTTCTTTTATTATTATGGATTATTGTTTAGATGATTTGATATTTTTGGATATTATGCTTTGATTGGAATAAAATTTATTATTAGATATTGTCACATTTATTGTATGATAGTTACCTCGGGCTATGAGCAATCATGCTCACGCCCCGGCATTTCCGCTTTAGGTTGGGGTGTGACATAAAGGAACTATAAGGAAACTTGATTTTTAATACTGGTGTGCGTTAAAACTTATTAGAAACCCATTGGTGTCTTCTTGAGAAGGGTCAGGGGTCCTTTTAGGTTTTCTTTTAAGTGTCTCTTTTACGATCCCAGTCTAGTACCAAATATTTTTCCGATTAATCAATAACTAAAATTTAGGGGATTCTAGCCTAGGTAGTTTTCTTATCATCATCTTATTTAATTAACAAACTCTTGCTTTCGTTTAAATTACTTGTTTCCTTAATTAGTTTTTAATAATAATCTTAAATTAGTATCTCAAACAAGTATAAATTAATAAGTCGTGTCTGTAGTTAAGTCTAATTAGCTAATAAACGTAATTTAGAGAGTCTCTTGGGTTCAATACCCGGACTTACTTTGGGGCTGCTTGTTTTAGGTCTGAATGATATCATTCAAAGGCACATGTCTGATTCGGTTAGATCCATGTTATTTGTTTTATAAGAAGTTCACATCTGAATTGCTAAATGAGGGTCTTAATGGTTCATATCTTGAGGGAAGGTGAATGGAAAAGAGGACCATTTTATCCTCAACCCTAACAGAGCATTCCTTCTACACCTCTACCACATATTACCAACGCATTCACCAACCACAGCTTCTCACCGTCGCAAGTCCCTGCCACTTCTTACCGTAGGACCATCGCCTCTCACCGTCGGCCTTCTATCTCCGGCGAGTCACTGCCGCCAGGTCTTGTGTGTACACAGGATAATATGTGTCATTGTAAGTTTCGATTGATCACCAAAATAGGATCTGTAATATGATATATATCTTTTTTTTGTAATGGTTTTTTGGATCTACTGTTGTAATAATCAATATTGATTGAGTTATATCGTCTTATTATTAACGGGTGCTTGGATATTTATTTAATCATCAAAACGGGATCTTGATTTAAAATGCTTATTGTTATTGATTTATACATGCGAAAGTTAGGCTAGAATGCAAGCGCAGGGCACAAAAAACTTATGTACGTAGTTGAAGGAATCGCTGATGCAACATACTTCATCGAGGTGAACGAAAACCATGGTTTTAGGCAAAATGGTGGTATGTGGAGGCTTCAAGTCTCAACAGTGAAAACTGAAGTATGCTCACAAATTGAAAACAAATTGTCTTATGTTCATTATTTTCATTGATTATTGACTTATTTTATTGGTTGATTGCACTTATCTACTACAATCTGCATTAACGTTTATATTGGGAGACACTGTTTGTATCTCTTGTATTTATATACATAGCAGGAAAACACATTTGATTTGTGTTGGGTTTTAATTTTTTGCAAAATGCATGAAAACTTTATATAAGTTGTCATTGTATGTAATAAACTTTTAAACATATGTTTTATAATAATATACAAAGTGGAGAAAATGATGGTTAGTTGGTATACGACATCGAATAGTTCAAAGGGGTAAAATTGGCATTCTGCACAATCATTCAGATGTCCAACCGAACAACACTTGATTCAGCACTTACTGATTCAGAGTCTCTTAATCATTCAGACCTCTTATTGGTTCAGCACTAATGATTCAGCACTTACCAAACAGCCCCTTAGCTTTACTAGAGTTGATCGGTTCACTTGCCGGTTAGTAGTTTAGTCAAGTTTTAGAGAGTTAATTTAGTTAAAAATTATTAAACTACTTTTCGCACATCAGAAAGCACGGCATTCAATGGGTGTAGTGAGAGGAGTACCATATGTGGGGTGAAGGCGATCTGAGTGAGACATTGGGCTAGATGCCGGCTTACAGTCACTCATGTTAATTCATTTTAACAAATCAAGAATATATTTGATTGAGAAAGAAGACTATTTTTGTTAGGAATGACTTCAACACCTAAGAAATAGGAGTGGGAACCAAGATCTTTAGAGAAAAAAAGTGAAATAAGAGTTCGAATAAAACAATTGACATGAGATTTGTCGAGACTGGTGAGAATGATGTCTTCAACATAGACGAGAAGAAAGATGGGGGATTTGATGATTGATAAATACAGAGGGATCTGCGATGGTTGGTTTGAAGCTGACCGATAGAAGATATGATTTTAGCTTATCATACCAAGCGCGAGATGCTTATCGAAGGCCATATATGGCTTTATTTAATTCACAAACATGGTTAGGAAGGGAGGGGTCGGCAAAGTCGGGTGGTGGTGACATAAAGACGTCTTCGGTCGACGTACCTTTGTAAAAAAACATTATTAATGTCAAATTGTCACAGGCACCACTGTTGAGAAGTAGCTAGATAAAGAATGAGGCGAACAGTGGCTGGTTTTGAAACCTTTGGCCACTAAACGAGCGTTTAGAGGGTCAATGATGCTATTCAGCTTGAATTTTGTATGGAAAACACATTTTCAACCAACGTGGTTGGGTGTGGACTCAGGTGGTACAAAATATTAAATGTAATTACGAGCTAGAGCTTCAAACTCGTCTTTCATAGCCTTGCACCAAAATGGGTGCTTTAGAGCTTGGGTAACAGTTGTTGGTTCTTGAGGATGAGTTGGAGAGGCATTATACAAGAAAACAATTTCATTATGATATTTGGGAATTGGCTTACGAGTTCTGGTTTGTATTGGTTGTGTGGGAGAGTCATTTTGTAGGGTTGAATAGGAATGTGAGATTGTGTGGTGGGGGTATGTTTGGTGTTGTGCCATGGAGGATGTTGTGAATGGGTCTGTTGGTTGGGGATGTATTGGAATGTGGATTTGTTGACTAGTTGGGCTAGAAGAGTTGTGGGGTGGAAGTTGCAAAGTGGGTAATTCTTGTGAGTTGGGTATTGGAGGGGTTTGGGAATTAGATAAAAGTGGGCTGGCAAGGTTTTCACTGGAAGGAAGTGGAGTGTTTTGAGTATTATGGTGGTTGGAAGTTGTTGAAGTGGATGATGATATTAGAGTAATGTTAACAGAGAAAGGGAGCCAATCGCCCGGATTTGGAGATAGAGGAGTGAATGTTTGGGATAGAATCTCTTTTGGAAAGTGAGATTCCACATAGTGTACATGAAGGGAAGTATAAATTTTATTAGTTTGGGGATATAAGAGACAGTATGCACTTTTGTTAGAGGACTACCAACAAATATGAATGGTGTAGATTTAGGTTGGATTTTGTGTTCTATTTAAGGTTGATGCCAAGGGTATAAAAGGCAACCAAAACTACGGAGTTTGTCATAGTTTGGTAATTTTTGAAATAAATGAAAGTAAGAAGAGTCGTTTATAAGTGTGGAAGTAGTGAGATGGTTTATTAGACACGAGAGAAGAGGGCGAGACCTGTTTCGACTATATGCCGGTGTCGGCGTTCGGCACAGCCATTATGTTCGGGTTTATGTGGCGGAGTGGTAAGGTGAGAAATGCCACATGATGCAAGATGAGAAACAAGTTTTATGTATTCGCCACCATTTTCGAAAAATTATGTCTTAGTTTGCATTGAAAATAACTTTTCGACAAGAAGTTGAAAGCTAATAAAGATGTCGAGAGAATTAGATTTCTTTTCCATGGGGTAAATCGAATTGTATTTTGTGTGATGGTCAACAAAAATTATATAATATTTATATCCACTGAAAGAAAGAACATGGGATAACCACACATCCGAGAATATAATTTGTAAATTTGAATTTGAAGTAATAGACGAAATATTAAAAGGTAAGATAAATGTTGTAGCACTTGTGAGTGCGGGTGTCTAAGTCGATGATGCCACAAGGAGGACTTATTTCGTTGAGCATGAAAAGCTAGTGGTTGTGACTTGGCACAGAGCTCGTAGATCCCATGTTTAGTCGTGCCCTGGAGGTGGGGGAGATGGGAGTGACAATCCTTGATGAAAAATTAAGAGAAAAAAATTGGATTAGTGTTATTATCGAGACATAAACGAGAAACAAAAATGATATTACAAGATATAAGAGGGATGCATAAAACGTTATGTAAGACCAAAAAGATGGTATCAAAATGAAGTGTTAAAGACCAACATGAGTAATTGTAACAGACGAACCATCACCAATGATGATTTCTTGAGTGCCATCATATGAAGCGTGCACGGATAAAGCACTAAGATCGGTGGTGATGCGGTGAGAAGCATGACTATCACATAGCCATGGTCGGCTGTCATTGTTATTTATACTTGCATCAGGTTTGCTTTTGGAGAGAAACTTTGTGGTCCTTTTGGTAGTGATGGTAGCCCCATATGCAGATATACCTTCTTAAAGGCAGGACAAGATGTTAGAGAATGCCCTTTTGTTGGGTCGGATTTATGATAAGGAAGATTGGAATCTTCTCAACCTCCTCAGAAAACAGCTAAGTATGGACTTCGAGCAAGCCTAGACGATCGAGCAAGGTTTTACTACTTCGAGAAAGGTCTTCAGAATCTTAAATAGTTGACTCTTCTAAGTGTTAAGGCTTCGACCAAGCTACACTTCAACGAGCAAGAGTATTCTTCTATCGAGTATGGATTGCCAATCGAGCAAACAGCTTGATCATACAAGTTTTAACCAAGTGATACGAGCAAAGGATGATCGAGCACATGGGGACAAGCATGGATGCAATAAGAAGATGTCAAGTGATCAAAGCAAGGACATCGAGCACAGTTCAGTTCCCCAAGCAAGATTTACATCTGAGCATGCTAAAGATTGCTAAATAAGAAGACTGAAGACATCTAGAAGAATGAGTTTGCTCGATGGACGAGTTCGAGTAAAGCATGAATTAGTCAAGAAGAATGAAGCTTGCTGGAGGAGAATATCTTCACTGAAGATATTCTAAGTAAAGTATGCTCGAGGACATTCATCGAGCATACCTAGCGTAGTGAGTCTGCTCGAGCAAGATTGTTACCTTGCTCTAGAACTCAACACTTGTATTATTTTGTATTTCATTATGTAATGATTAGGAACTTCTAGAAGGAATGTCAGGGTCTATAAATAGGGGTCCTAGGTTTCCATTTAGGGCACGGATTTACAACTTGGCACACATGGAATACTAGAAACGTTCTAAAAGAATATTCTATTTGTTTTCTCGTACAGCCGCCGCCGCCGTCATACACGAAACCCTAGACATTCCTTTCACTGTTTCATTAATGAATCATTTAATACAGTGAATCTTTGTCTTTGAATGAGCCTTTATTGATTATCTATTATTGTTTTGTGTTTGCTATCTTCACTCCTTCGTTCCCACTCGTTGGATATCCTAATTCTGTCGGGATATTCAACAGGCCTTTGGGTAATCGAGTCGGTGTGTTATTGTCAAACTTTTCGAAGGTTTCACCCGACTCACGGTCCTGACAAGTGGTATCAAAGCTTGTGTAAGCTCGCTGAAGGTCATGGGACTGAAGGTGTGTGATAAATCTTGAAGCTTTACTCTGTTTTACTGCTACAAATCTCAAATCTGATAAAAATGGAAGACCAAGAAGTTTCCACCAACAAGATTCCAAGGTTGCTTGGACAAGAAAACTTCATCAAATGGAAGGTGCTCTTCGAAGTAGCTGTGAACTACACCGATCCAGAGCTTTGGACTTCCATCACTGAAGGAAACTATGTTCCCTCAACAGCTCTGAACAACAATGCCACCGTTGAGCTAAAAATGAAGAAATGAGATGATAAGGCTTTGTCTATGCTGAAACTAGGGCTTTCTTGGGAAATTTTGACAACTGTCAATCATCATAAGACCGCAAAGGGTATGTATGATGCAGTTATCGAAATGTTTGAAGGGAATACTGAATTATGAGACATCAAGAAAGACAGACTGAACTAGCAACTTGACAGGTTCATGTTTAAAGAAGGAGAAAGATTAAAATCAGTCTTGCAGAGGTTTATGACGATTGTAAACAACATAAGAACGACTGATTTGCAGATCTCTGACTTTGAGCTGAGCAAAAAGCTTTTATCATCCTTGGCAGGCGAATGGTACACTGCCAGCAAGTTTATCAAAGAAAAGGCCAGTTTTCCCAACTTTAAGTTGGATAATGTGATTGCCTTTCTCAAGGCTGCAGAACATGAGATGATTGAAAATTATATGATTAGGGAGGACAAGCCAAGTTTTCAAGTGAACAATGCTCTTGTAGCACCTATGGGCAACCTCTTAATAAAGAACCAGCAGCCTATTATTGAGGAACCATCAGAAACAAGTTCAACTTGCACTGACCAATGAAGATTCAATGTTCAGCTGATTGAAGATGATACTACCTCTACAGCAAATGGGCAGTCAACATTTATGTAGAACAATAATGCTCAAGGAACAGATTATCAAGCATTGTTATCTATGTTTTCTGAGTCATACCATGCTTTTGTCGCCAAGAACCTGATGACAAGACCCGAGCCACGGTGCGGAAGCGTGAATAATGGTCGTTATTAATGGTGGAGCTCGGATCTAAGCTAGGATCGAATCGTATTCACTCTTGAAAGGTGTTTTGGACGGATGAGTGGTGTTTGGGAGAGAGCCTGAATCGATTACAATGAACAATAGACTGGATGAACAAATATATGTAATCAAAACACAAATAAAGAAGTGGTAGTATGATTTCATTAGTCAAAAGATTGTCATACAGAGCACTCATACATACATGCATACATACAATAAAGATCAGCCACCTCCAGGAGAGCTCATTCTGGAGGCGGCGGCTCTCTCTAAGAGATAAAACCCTAGATCTCACACAATACACTATACTAGAAAAATTAACAAATACATCTATTTATACCAGTCTAGCATGTCTTGGTCTTCAAGCCATCCACCCTTGGTTGAGACCAAAAATATTAATTATTTTTCACCCATAATAATAATTCGATGCGTCGGTCTAAAATATAAGTCCCAAAAATCTCCCCCTTAGATCGATGCCATCGAATTTTCTTCCATGACCACCTCAAAAACTCGTTGTCTTCCGTTGAAATTCTCCCCCTCGTGTTAAGCTTCTCCCGTTGTTCATTTTAGATCATTTCTCCTATATCACATTCGGATACATTTGTATGGGTATATGAACAAGGCTTTGAACTTCAACAATCAACTTCAAGTATCAAGGTCATCACAAAAAGAAATAAAGTCAATGTGATCATCAAATAATCTTCCATTCTTCAAACTTGTTTCTTTCCTTGTAAATCATCTTCAAACCATTCCCTGAATCAAGATAGCATTCAAGTCAACCATAACCCGTTCTTGATTGTCAAGTGACTGTTTTCATAGGAGATTAAACTCTACTGATCATCCGTTCACCATGTTACTAGTGATGACTCTATCTTCTCAACCGTACTAGGAAATATGAAAACTCACAAATATTGAAACATCTCTAAAGAATCTTGGATTATCGATCTTGATCAACTTTTCCTTAACTTGAGTCTTTTCACTTGATTTGAAGCAAGTAATTTGCAATGAAATTCAAGAATTTTTACTCCCCCAATTTTGTTGCAATTGTCTTTGAAAATTGTGTCTTTAAATCAAGTATGGGTGAAACAACCTTGACTATCCTTATCATGTTTGTTGATTCTGTAATAAACAAAGATAAACAAAACATTATGTTGGTTGACACTCATAAGTGATTAAATCCGTAAGCTTGGTCAACACTTGTTCTTGTAAAGCTCTTTGATGAAGTCTATGAAAAATTGATAAGGCTTTGATTTCCTTTTGCTTGTTGATGATTGGATAAAATTTACCAAAACACCCTTGGTATATATCATCCATAAAGCTCAGCTTGGTCAAACGGTTAATGGCACCAAAAATCTCAAGTGTAATTCATTCACGAGCATGGATTCAATTCACGAGCACACATAAGTTAAAGTCCCTTCACGAGCATACTCAGTTTTTACTCAAGCATGCTTTAAAACACTTGTGTTTTTTTTTTCTTTCATTAAGCATGCTGGGGAGCTTGCTCGAGGGCTTGCTCGAAAACACTTGTGTTTTTCTTTCATCAAGCATGCTGGAGAGCTTGCTCGAGGGCTTGCTCGAAACCTTGCTCTGATACCACTTTTCAGGAACGTGAATCGGGTGAAACCTTAAAAGGTTGACAAGAACACACCGACTCGATTACCCAAAGACCTGTTGAATATCCCGGCGGAATCAGGATATCCAACGAGTGGGAATGAAAGAGTATGAATAATAAACACAAAACAGTAATAGATAATTAATAAATGCTCATTCAAAGACAAAGATTCACTGTATTAAATACACCATTAATGGAACAGTGAAAGGAATGTGTAGGGTTTTGTGTGACGGCGGCGGCTGCTGTACAAGGAAAAACCAAGAGAATATTCTTTGGAATGTTTTTCATATTCAGTGTGTGCCAGCCTGTATTCCGTCTGGAAATCTGTAAGCTTGGTCAATACTTGTTCTTGTAAAGCTCTTTGATGAAGTTTGTGAAAAAATTGATAAGGCTTTGATTTCCTTTTGCTTGTTGATGATTGGATAAAATTTACCAAAACACCATTGGTATATATCTTCCATAAAGCTCAGCTTGGTCAAACGGTCAACGGAACCAAAAATCTCAAGTGTAATTCATTCACGAGCATGGATTCGATTCATGAGCACATATAGGTCAAAGTCCCTTCACGAGCATACTCAGTTTTTACTCAAGCATGCTTGAAAACACATGTATTTTTTTTTCTTTCATTGAGCATGCTGGGGAGCTTGCTCGAGGGCTTGCTCGAAAACACTTGTGTTTTTCTTTCATCGAGCATGCTGGAGAGCTTGCTCGAAACCTTGCTCGAAGCCTTGCTCGAGAAAACACTTGTATTTTTCTGTAGTTACTCGAGCATGCTTCTGTCTTTACTCGAGCATGCTCGAGACTGTAAGACCCCGAATCCCGGGAATCCTACAGTTGGTAATCACATCCACAATTTCACAAAAATTTAAAACCAAACGATTCGTTTTTATTTAAAACAAGTTCAGAGTAAATAACAACGGAAAAAGTGTAATTATTTAAAGAAAATCCCAAACACGGGTACAAGTGTCCAAAGATCAAATATAAATAAAATATCTGTTTTATTTGAAATCCTCGACCAGAAATGCTTTCAACCTCCCGAGTAGCATCCAGCATGTCCAAGCGGTAGCATCCACTTCTTAACCTGAAAGTCAATCTAACATACACACAAAGTCAGCTTGAGCTGAGTGAGTTCAAGTTTTCGTAAACGACATTCATTAAAAATTTAAATTCCATGAGTATGGAATGTAGGGGAAAATCATGAATCCATAAAATCATAAATAGCTTTTCTTAACCAAATCATAAGTAAATAAAACATTAAACATCTTTTCACGCAGCACGGGCCTCCTCACCCCGGGTCTTCCCCGAGTAATATATTTGACCCAGCCGCGGTTTAACAAAACCGTTAAAATCATGCAACACGAGCCTCCTCACCCCGGGTCATCCCCAAGTAATATATTCGACTCGGTCACAGTTTAATAAAACAAAATCACGCAACACGAGCCTCCTCACCCCGGGTCATCCCCAAGTAATATATTTGACTCGGTCGCGGTTTAACATACCAAACATGTGATACGGGCCTCCTCACCCCAGGTCTTCCCCAAGTAATATATTTGACCCGATCACGGTTTATAGAACAGCGGGCCTCCTCACCCCGGGTCTTCCCCAAGTAATATATTGACCCCCCGGGTCATAAACATGCAACACGGGCCTCCTCTCCCCGGGTCCTCCCCGAGTAATATATTTAACCCGGTCACAGTTTACTATCACATACACATTCACATACACACATACAAACATCTAATTCAAACATCCAACCAACAATATCACCACATACAATCCATAAATAATGGATAATCTAGGCATTCAATACTAAGCCTAATAGCAACCTCGAGGCTTAGAGCCCAAGTAATATGCATAACCTTAAGGGATATATGACCCTATAACGAATCTAAAATATCCTAATGCATAAAATATAATTTACACATGTCTTCTTAAAGGCACAACCACAAACAAGATCATATAATACCAACCCAATAGTTTAAAGGAATAAAATCGGTTAAAATCATAATAAGGTGTGTATGCTAGCCTAAAACATAAAAAGTTTAAAAAGGGGTATCATGAACTCACCTGAAACAAGCCACACAAACACCAAAGAGTTTGAGAACTTCAAAGCCAATCCACAGTTTACAAGCCTGTCGGATTGCACACAAAGATTACTAACTAAACGTACCGACTCGTTTATCCTACGAGACGTTCTAACATGATTTGATTGACCTAAAGCCTTGACATTACCACATTCAATTACATCAGCCCCCGAGGCCATGTGTTTACCAAAACTACCCTTAGTTAATCCCGGGGACAAAGGGTTCCCAATTTACCCCAGAAAGTTGGTGACTTTATCGAATACGCACGTTAACGGGTTGTTCATGCACTTAGATACCGACTCAGCCCCGTGTGGACCAAATTTAGTAAAACCACAGCCAACAAGTCCACACGAAGCTACATGAGTTGGATGGGTTGGTAATTCGCAAGCATGATGCACAAACTACCAATAAACGCGAATTTGCGCCATACCGACCCATTTGAGTAACCGACAACCAATTCAGCCCCAATAACATAAAAATATAGTTTTCACAGACAAAAAATCATACCGAGGCTACAACATCCGAATTGGTTGTTAATTCCCTCAAACAACGCGCTAGACGCAACAATTGACAAACTAGACAACTGAAACCTAGTTTTCACTTCATCAACAGTTGACCAATCTAACGAATGCCAAAACTCATGATACTAAAGTATATTACACTAGACATACCTAAGAAGAGGATGGAGCATGAACTTCAATTATAACAGCCCCGAAAGATGCGAGAAAGGGCAGCCACCGGTTAAGCCTAAAACGAACTTATTCGATCAATAACGAATATAACATGCAGATTTTAGCATGCAAAGATGCATTTTATTACATAAGAAAAACATGGAATTAAATTATTAAATTTTTACCAGACTTTGATAAATTTCTTAGGTTTTTAAAAATATTTTTATTATATTTTTCTAGAGGACAAAAAAATCATAAAAATTCCTCCAAGAAAGAAAGGTGCGTGCAGCTATTTTAGTGCGCAACAAAATGGTTTTATTTTTATAAGATTCATTACTAAACTAAATTAAATGATTTCAATTGGATTTGATTCTTAACTCAAAATATTAAGTTCCAGAAGTGGAACCAACTAATTTGGACTTGTTGAAAAGGAGTTATGATGTCGGGAAGACAAACCAGAATCCATCATCCCGCATCAGCTTTGACACTCGATCTTATAAATTCATAAAAACCATTCAAATCTTGTCCAAAAATTACATAATATACCTTTCTGGAAACTAGACTCAAAGTAGAACATCATGGAAAGAAGAATAGATCAAAAACTATGGATTATCATCGCGTTACTGACCTTACAATAAATGTATACGAATCTGTCAGCAAACTGTTATCATCAAAACTCAACCTTAACGACCAATAAGCGCGTTAATATGATCAATTAAGGTGTAAAAGACATGGGGGATCATAAAACCGACCTTGGATTAGACTCGGGATGGCTGGACATGGCCGGAGCTGCTCGAAAATCGAGGTGGTGATGGCTGCAAGGTTGCGATCGGCTAGCTAAGGGAGGAAGATACTAGTTAGGGTTTTGTTATAATAATGTTACGCTTAGGCCCTTTTAACTTGTAAAACGTGATGTCTTGCGCCAAAGGTTAGATAACACGGCTTTTGGGCATAGTTAGGAGGTCCCTTAAGGACGCCAACTCGGTCTCGGTTAAAAATACAAAATCTACAAGGCTTGATTCTTCTTTAATGAAAATTACAAAATTTAACGGGCGTTACAGAGACCATGCTCGAAAATACTTCGTCTTTTTCTGTCTTTTCCTGATCATGCTCAAAAGCAAAAGTGTGCTCGAAAACACTTGTATTTTTTTTTCATGGGCGTGCTCAGGAGCCAAAGTGTGCTCGAAGAAGGTTTGCTCAAGTAGAACAAAGTGTGCTCGACACCAAAAGATAGATTGTTGAGATAAACAAGGATGTGCTCGGGGTTCACGTGCTCGAATCCAAACTTGATGTGCTCGACTTTGCATGCTCGAGCAATCAATAAGCTACCTTTTGAGTAAACATATCGATGCTCGAACAGCAGAATCATTCCGTTGTGCTCGAAAGACTTCATGAAATTTCAGGACTTGTCCACTGTGCTCGAGCAATAGATAAGATACATTTCGGGTAAACATATCGACGCTCGAACAGCAGAAACATTTCCTTGTACTCGTAATACTTCATGACAGTCTTGTCCATTATGCTCGAGCAATAGATAAGATACCTTTCGAGTACACATATCGATGCTCGAACAACAGACCTTTCTTCCGCATCATCAATCAATGATTTTCCAATACAGAACCTGCTTGAATATTCCCTCGGTATTTTCCATCTGCTACTACGAACAATGATTAGATTGCTCATAGTACCTGTTCATTCCTGACTTCTACATATCAGATTGTACCAGCAGCAATGTTCTTCAATATTCCCTTTACTGTTCAAGCAGCACAATCATATCAGAAACAATTATGAGCACATAATTTTCAGATCAAGAACCAAGCTTCTTCATCTAAAAGTAATTGTTGTAGCAATATCCAGTCATCTCGATATCAACCGTCTATCTTCAATCTATCAACAGCCGTTACAGATATGAAAATCATCTTCAATAACAGTTTTGCCCCAAAACGAGCTAAAACACTGTTACATCAGATCTGGATCGTATGACCAAATAAACATGAAATTGATGTTGAATCTCCGAACGAGTCATCAACCCAAACATCAATCCACATAAAGTTTACCCAAATCATCAAATAATTCAAACCTAAAAATGTTGATGCATAAATGTCAGTAGTTCATATGTCTAATGTCTGTAATCGAGTCTGTAATATTGTTTATTTATTTGTTTGTTTAAAGCGAAGTTGTTGACAAGTTCGCTTAGGCGAACTTGTTAACCAAGCGAAGTTGTTGACAAGTTCGCCTAGGCGAACTTGTTGAACAAGCGAAGTTATGGACAACTTCGCCTGAGGCGAAGTTGTCGTGTATTTATATAGGTTACGGTTACTGTTTACGTAGTTGTTTAAGTTACGTGTAATTCAGTGAGTCAAGTGACGTGAGGTCGAGAGTCTGTAAGTATCACGTGTTGAGTTATTAATATAACGTGTGTTTGTTCGTATCGTGTTCGTGTGTTTGTGTGCTTGTGTTCTACGTCCGTAACGATCTACACAGGGATTCCGCACCTGTGTATATCGGGATATCTCGTGTGATCCGTAACTTCGCCTGAAACTTAAATTCGCCTGAGGCGATATTGTGATGAGGCGAAGTTAACATTAACTTCGCCTAGATCATTTTTACTTAATAATAATTAGACGAACTTAAAGCTGAAGCGAAGTTGTTCCCAACTTCGCCTCAACTTTAACTTCGCCTATACAGAGTTTATCACAACTTCGCTCATGGTAACCAGCGAACTTGTGTTATTCATTAACGTTTATCTAACTTGGTTAGTTTGTTGCAGATATGGCTGTGGTAGCTGGTGCTGGAGGTGCAGGAGGAGACGATGGTGATAACCAACGTCAATTTTTCTCGGGTCACAATATGTACATCACCCTTGACCCGGAGGCGAGTGGTGTGGACGATTACCGCGAGATCATAACTTTCCTCCTACGCTCGAGGATTTTTCATGCCATCACAAACACTCTGCCGATATCTCTACCAAATATCGAAGACTTTTGGCAGACGGTAGAATATGATTGTCGTGTTGAGCCCCCGGTCATGCGAGCGACTGTGAATAATAAACATGTTCAGTTCAATTCTGAACAGATTCGGGTGGCATTACGGTTTGGAGAAGAGACGAGGGACGACCCAACTGAGTTCGTAGCTCCGTTTCGTGATGGAGCGTTTCTTCGAATGGGCTATTCTGGTCCATTAGGCGATACACAGCGACGGAAGGGTTTTCTACTTGATCAGTGGCGCTTCCTTATGCACGTCATGATAGTTTGCATGTCAGGAAGGAAGGCGGGCACTGATGGTATGGGTGCGACCATGCAGTCTGCAATGACTGCACTGACTTACAATAAACGCTACAGTTTCAGTCAGATGGTCTTTTACGAGATTGACAGACAGAGAAGGGCGATGTCTCGGGAGCGGTTCATTATGTACCCACGTTTTATCCAGATGATATTGAACCATGTGGCTCCGAATCTACCTCAGAGACGCCCGATCAGATACGTGGAATCTGTGAGCAAACGTATCTTTGCTCAATGCCGCACTTCAAGTGCGAGGAGCAACCCTGAACGTCGTCCAAGGCATACTCCACTGTTTGGGTTTTTAATTAACCCAGAGTATGTTCCTGCTGGTGGGGACGAGTTCAGAGA
The DNA here is from genome assembly GCF_021521415.1 of Bidens hawaiensis. NCBI lineage: Eukaryota > Viridiplantae > Streptophyta > Magnoliopsida > Asterales > Asteraceae > Bidens > Bidens hawaiensis. Next base: position 136,705 of record NW_027494198.1, read on the forward strand.
TCCTCAACCGCGACAGGCAAGAGCAACTCAAGCTCCACCTGCTGTGCCTGTTGTGTCGGCTGCAGAGGATATAGATCTTGACGCTGTCTTTGGAGGTCAAGGTTATTTTGATATGGATCAAGTTGAAGAGGTGCAGGTCTCGGCTGCACAAGGTTCGGGTGTGAGTGCTACTAGAGCAGCTACATCGATGGCTGACTCAGATTTGGATGAGATCATGAATGAGGGGAGACGGTTGATGGTGTCTCGAGAAAGAACTTTTGGGAAGAGAAAGAGAACGGAGGATGATGATGAGTCAGAAGAGGAAGAAGATATACATAAGCTGATAAGAAGATCAAGACGGGAAAGGACAGGTGCTGGCATGGGAGCTGGAGAGACTTCAAGGATAGTACGTTTTGCTCCGGCCGCACTGTCTGGTATGTCTATTGTTCCTTCTTCTGTACAGGTTACAAGTACAAGCGCTGCGGATGTTCCCGTGGTGGCTACATCATCTGCTGGCATTCCATCCATCACTGCTATCCAGACGTCGACTCCGGAGATTGTGTCTCTACCACCTCCAACGCTTACTCAGTCGGTGGTAGCTGCACGATTTGTAGAGTCAACGGTCATCACTACTGCAGGGTTATCAGGTATGGTACCACCTGCGGTTACGCCTGCTTCTGATGTCTCGCCTTCGCCTATGTCTGATTCAGAGAGAATAGCTTCACTAGAGCGGATCGTGGCAGAGCAATCGAAGACTATTCAACGCCTAGTGGAAGCAAATCAACTACAGTCATCCCTCCTGGTTGAGCATGGGAAAATTATAGATGCCTTGAAGGAGTTCTTGGCATCTCAGGGGGAGATGAGCTGTAAGGGCGACGAGCTCAGGACGAAAAGAAGAAATGACCGAGACGATGATCCCAATGCATCGAAAGATGCAAGTGGTGAGCTGCCAAGAACTTCTCAAGCTCTTGGTACTTCCACAGCTGAGGGGGAGTCTGTCGACGCGGCTGGTGGTTCTGGTGGTGATGATGTGGTGTTGGTTGAGGATGACGTGATTGATGCGTTGAAGGAACTTGACGATGATAAGTTCAGCGATGATGTGTTGTTTGATGAAGATGTGCTGCCGAGTGATGTGATTGAGAAGATCGGTGAGCAGATTGAGATTGAGAGTGAGATTGAGGAAGGAGAGATAGTAGTAGAAGACGTTGAACACGAGATCCCTGATGTTGAGAAAGCCGACATGGGTACTGAGATGGATGAGACTGAGTGGGAGGAGCAGCCTAGGTGGAAGGAAGGCTGTGCTCATTGGTTTATTAAGACCAAGAAGCCTGCTGTTCCAGCCATGTTCAAAAAGAGTTATAACATCAAGGGCTATGCTGAGTCGAAGAAGGGAATTATCTGTTGGATATATGATGAACAGATGAAGTTGTTTGTGGTGAAGCGCTATGATGGTATTCAATACTTCAAAAGAACCCTGAGATCTCTCAATACGTTGCCGGAATGTGAGGTGAAGGATTTGGCCAGGTTGGGCCTGATAAATAGAAGTGACGACAACATGGCAAGAGTGATTGGGAAGATAGTGTGGAAAGAAAGCATAAAAGAGAAGAAGTTTGAATTATTAAAGCCACAGAAGGGAAAGCTCGTGGAGGATACAGAAAGGGGAATGAGTGCAGATGGCAAGCCATGGATGGTGATGAAGTACAAACCGATCCGATGCATCAAGGAGGTTCCAATGAAGACTATGCCTCAAGATGTGTTGAAGAATCTAAAATGGTGGTACGTTGATTGCCAGACTGCTGAAGCCGTGATGGAAGACGAAGATGAACAAGAAGTGCTGAGGGTGTATGATCCGATGCATCTTGTTAACTTATCGAAAGCTGATCTGCAAGTGTTGAATGAAAAGAAGATATTCTATATTCCTGCTTGGAAGGATGAAGCAAGGAAATATCAGCGAGTAGTCACGGTATGTGTTAGAGAAGGAGTGCACGCGTGAAGATACAGCATTACGAGACAAGAGCTGAAAGATCAAGATATGAAGCTACTGCCAAGGGGGAGTCTGTTGATGCATAAATGTCAGTAGTTCATATGTCTAATGTCTGTAATCGAGTCTGTAATATTGTTTATGTATTTGTTTGTTTAAAGCGAAGTTGTTGACAAGTTCGCCTAGGCGAACTTGTTGAACAAGCGAAGTTATGGACAACTTCGCCTGAGGCGAAGTTGTCGTGTATTTATATAGGTTACGGTTACTGTTTACGTAGTTGTTTAAGTTACGTGTAATTCAGTGAGTCAAGTGATGTGAGGTCGAGAGTCTGTAAGTATCACGTGTTGAGTTATTAATATAACGTGTGCTTGTTCGTATCGTGTTCGTGTGTTTGTGTGCTTGTGTTCTACGTCCGTAACGATCTACACAGGGATTCCGCACCTGTGTATATCGGGATATCTCGTGTGATCCGTCCAGGGAACCTACAAAAAATTATTCAACAAACCTCACCGGTTTAACGTCCATGGTGGATTCAAGAGGGAGATGAATCATATTCAGCGGTTATTATGAACGATTCGGCAACCCTGCTCTGATACCAACTAACAAGACCCGAGCCCCGGTGCGGAAGCGTGAATAATGGTCGTTATTAACAGTGGAGCTCGGATCTGAGCTAGGATCGAATCGTATTCACTCTTGAAAGGTGTTTTGGACGGATGATTGGTGTTTGGGAGAGAGCCTGAATTGATTACAATGAACAATAGACTGGATGAACAAATATATGTAATCGAAACACAAATAAAGAAGTGGTAGTATGATTTCATTAGTCAAAAGATTGTCATACAGAGCACTCATACATACACACATACATACAATAAAGATCAGCCACCTCCAGGAGAGCTCATTATGGAGGCGGCGGCTCTCTCTAAGAGATAAAACCCTAGATCTCACACAATACACAATACACTCATACTAGAAAAATTAACAAATACATCTACTTATACTAGTCTAGCATGTCTTGGTCTTCAAGCCATCCACCCTTGGTTGAGACCAAAAATATTAATTATTTTTCACACATAATAATAAAAATTCGATGCGTCAGTCTAAAATATAAGTCCCAACACCTGATCAACACAAGTATTGTGCAGGAACATCTTGAGCAAATCGATGCTGATGATTTAGAAGACATGGACATTAAGTGGCAGGCAGCTATGTTAGCAGTGAGGAGCAAAAGGTTGTATAACAAAACTGGTAGAACAAGTTGCAATGGACCGAATGAAAGAATTAGATTTGACAAATCAAAGGCCATATGTTATAATTTTCAACAACCACGACATTTTGCTAGAGAATGCAACATGCCAAAGCAAATTGGCAATCAAGTGAATCAGAACCAATTCTACCAGAACCAGAATCAGAACTTCCAGCACCAGAGAAATCAAATTACTAACCAAAACCCCTATCAAAATTCAAACAGATCCCAGAGAAATCAGGTTCACACTACTCAGAATAGAACTAATCAGAACAACATGAACCAGCTGAGAGATCAGGGAAATGTTGCAGTAACTAGGGGTGCCTTAGGATGGGGAATTTGATTGGAGCAACCATGCTGCTGAAATGGAGAAGGCAAATGTCGCATTTATGGCAAAAGTGCATGACAAGCCTGAATCTTCAAATGCGAAGGTACAATCTGGTATCTCAATTTCTGATCTTATTATCATTGAAGAATTAAATCAGAAGATTGGAAAGTGGAAAACTGAGTGTGGGAGAAAGGAAGCCTTCTTGAATGTATATGAAGCAAGTGAAGCAACTTATGAAAATCAGATCAAGGGGCTTGAAGTGGATTATATGATGGCATACCAAACCCAATCAAGAATGACAATTGAAATTGAAGAGTTGAAGAAGATGTATGTAGAAGAGAAAATGAAGAATGCTGACTTCCTGATTCAAATGGAATTCTTGAAGAATCTTGTTTCTACAGGTAATATAGTGGGTTATGTTGATAAAATGACTGAGGAAGAGAAGTACAAAAAGGTGCCACCACCTTTCTGTGATAGCTACCCACTGAAAGTAGACAAGAAGAGCAGAAGTGAATATCTGAAACAATTCAAGAATGTATTTGATGATAAAGCTGAGTTTGTGAAGCAATATGTTGATGTATTTGTTGACAAGAATGGAGAGTTTGCAGTAAAATAGAGTGAAGAATCAGAGATTAAGAAGACTAAAAAATTGGAAAATGAGAGAAAGAAGTGGAGTGAGTACTCTAGTGAAGATAGTAACTGCAGCTTTGGAAGCACAAAGTCATCAAAGGGCAAGAAAAAAAAGGGATCAAGCAAAAAGAAAAGTGAAAATATTCCTCTTCTTCCAAAGATGACTCCCAAGTTGAAGAAGCACTATGAATGAATGAGAAGAGAACATGTAGTGTTTGATATTTGTGCTAGACCACAGTCTGAAATCAAGAAGAGTGATGAAACTTCAATGAAATCCTCTTATGATCAGTAACACCCTCCAATCTATCCAGTCTTCTCAAACCATGAACTTTTTGGCATTAGAGGTGTGGAGTATGTTCCAATGAGAAGATCTGTTAGAGAAGAAAAGGGAAGCAGTTCAAGAACCCATTCCAAGTTCAAGCCTGTTGTATTTGTCAAAGAAAAATATCATCTGGAGCCTGATCTGATCAAACCAATAAAGTTGGACTTCAGCAATTCACTATGTCCTAAAATCTCCCTAGGCTTTGATTTTCCCAAACCCAGTGACAAAATTAAAGACAAGCAATTACTTGAAGATATGGGAAGTTATGCAAAGGTCTGGTGCAAATGTGTGATGCATATGGTCATCAAACTGACTCTTGTTGGTTTTGTGGGTTTGATATGAAAGGATACAAGAAAATGTATCAAAGATACAATGAAGAAAAAGGCAATTCAGATGATGAACAGAAAAGGTCAATGCTTAAAAAGAGACTGAAACAAGTCTTAAAGATCTAAGATGAACCAAGTGTATCTAGCAAACCTGCAAAGAACAAAAGTTCTAGTGACAAAGGAAAAGAGAAGATTAGACCTGGTGTTCTTAATGGAGATGAGAAATTTATAATGAAGCGGGGCTATAAACCAAGAGGGTTCCAATAGAAGACTAAGAAGGAGGTGACTGAAAAGAAAGACTATGTGATTGAGCAAACTGAAGAATTAATCAAGACACAAGTTGTGAAGAATGGCTCAGATTCAGACACAGAAGAAGAATGTGAAGTTGTGTATGAAGACCCACTTCCAGTTCCAGTTCCAACTCCTGATGAATCTTTAACTAAAACTGAATTACAAACTGTTGCAGTTTGTGAATCAGAATCCAACTAATTTTGTTTTATATGTATGTGCAGGAACAATCCTTGAACAGCAATGACTTATGGTATATGGACAGTGGATGTTTCAGGAACATGACCTGTGACAAGAGTGCACTAATCAATTATGAAAGAAAATATGAAGGGCCAATCGCCTTTGGGAGTGATGAGAATGGAGGTAAGATAGTTGGAAGAGGAACACTCACCAATGGAAAAGTATTGTGGAAACGTTATACGAATGTTTACAAGCCTAGGAACTAATCACAAATCGATACGTTAAGCTTGTGTTCATACATTAATGGAGATCAATACATTAAGCCTAGAGAGAATCCGGCATGGTAACGTTACAGGGGATAAATATGACACAGATCTCTATGCAATAACACTATGGAAGGCCTATTTATAAGCTGGGCTCATTTGTTAGAACTGTAGTAACGAATGAGACCTCTCATTCGTTAACAAGGTTAACGAATAAGGTTTTTCCATAGCCCATTCGCTAAACACCCTTAGCAAATGGGTATACCTTAACGAATGAGCAGCCATTCGTTACACTGTAGTAACGAATGGGCTTTTACATTAACGCATAGCCTAATCTTTAACGAATCAGGCCTCATTCGCTAAACAACCTTAGCGAATGAGCCTTTATACATTATGTGTAAAAACTAAACTACCCCTAGTCTATTCGAACAACTGCGGACACCAAAACCGTGCATTTGCAGATCTTGAAAGAGCTTGTAAAGATCTAGATCTTGATAACAACGATACACATGTTGATTCTTATATGATTAGGCTTGCATACGTTATGTGTGTGTAGTGTGTAAGTTGAGTGAACAATTCGGCAGAGTAACGAGAGAGAAATGGCAAAATATCAGAACTGTTACATTAATGATAAGTTACAGGGTATTTATAGGGGATGACCACATTCGTTAACTTAACACCTAACGAATACGTCATTCGTTACAGATACTTTAACGAATAAACATACTTATTCGTTATACTTTAAAAGATAGTGAATGGCCCTCATTCGTTATCTCATTCGTTAATCTTGGTTAACGAATGAGCTTACAATTAGACGAATGTGTTACATTCGTTACGAGGTAATGAATGTAACTTACATTAGAGCGAATGGTCCATTTAGCCATATTTACATTAAGACCCCTATACTTTAGACTTATTACATTAACGCCCTGATAAAGACCGAGATGTACAAAACATGTATCAACAAACTCCCCCTCGTCTCGAGCTCTTTTTCTACTTTAACACTGGAACATCTTCGTCTTCCAGTCAACGCAGCTATGAATCTTGTATGCATAACAGACTCTAACAACCTTTTGAAACTGCATAGCAAGTTCATAATCTCTTACATTAGCAAATCTGATCTGACTTGTAAATAACGCATCGTTGTCAGACTCAGATAAGTTGACTAGCCACATCGGATCAATAACACGTATTGTCTTCGTGTTAGACCCATGACCGTATACAATAACCGCTTCACCTGTACGATTGTCTTAGTACCAATAATTAAACATGGTGAATAGACTCTGAGGAAATGTCATCATTAGAACCCTCTTCATAGTCTTCGGTGTCTTGACTTGTAAAATTAACTTCCTCCAGCCAGTACGAGTATCAATCTCATCAATATACTTATGAGTTGGCACCTGAGGCTTGAAGAACTTGAAACCAAACCGGGTTTCATGTAATAACTGCTTATAGAACCAACTAGCCCATTTATCGTCCCCACGATTCACAAACGCTCGATTGGCTAGGGTTCTCACATCCCATCTAGGCATAGATAAGATATCGTGTGGGCGTTTGAAATAATAAATACCATGCTCCCACTTCACGATATATACCTTAAGCTCAGAATCATACTGCCATGCTACCATGTCACCTCTCACATCTTTAGCTGGCTTGTACTTCTTCATTTGGTATGCCGATGCTCGATCCCTTGCTAATTTGACTTCCTCTTGTTCATGATAACGAAAGGTCTCGATCAGCTTGTTCATCTTCTTTACGTTATGCTCGAACATACCATCCAAAGCACGTTTCCACTTTTTCTCTGTTGTCGATACGTGACTGGTTTTTGCAGTTTTATCCCACTTCTCTTTTTCTTCTTGTAACCGACGTTCTGCTGCATCAAAGTGTTCAGTAGTAAAAAACGGAATACCTGAGTCAGTGTTGTTGTCAGTGTAAAACTTAGGATATTCTTCAGCAGTAACATCTTCCACTTCCACTTCTTCAAAATCAGGTACATTCCCGTGAGGAATACCTGTATCAGTACTATCTTCCATCTCCACATCCACGTTCTTACCCAATTCCTCAATCTCATCATCATTTAGATCCAGAAGCAAGGCAATTTGTTCTTTCGTTAAAGAATGATCAAGAAATTCTCCTTCTTCGATCTCATCAGCATTCACCATACTGTATACAATCCCATCCATTCCTACAAACAGAAGCATGTTAGCCGGAATAACATCTATTGGCTTGGCTCTCGTGTAATCTTTATATGGAACAATCTATAGATTACTAGCTTCAGACCCACCACCAACACTCGCATCAGTCTTATTACCCGCCGTCGATATGGAACTTCCGCCAGGTTGCTGATCTACCCCACCCCCTTCACCATCCTGATCGTCTTCATTATTCTTCAACTTCTTTAATTCATCTTCTTTGCATGTCAGTTGAAAAATAATCTCATCCTGCTTATCTAATCTCTCCCCCCTGAGCAGCAATCAGGGCTCGAAGTTCCCTATTATCACGTTGAGCCGATAGAAGATGCCTCAGCAAATTCCGTTGCGCTAGCTCATTTGCAGCTCTGTCTGCTTGCATTTGAGTGTGCTGTAAATGCAATAGATTCATCATGTGAAACCAATGAGCATGAGGAGCCATGTTATAGAAATTAGGATGCACTGGTTGCATTGGACCCTAAGGACGATTAAATGTCATAAACGAATGCTCAGGCCTCGGCACGGTGTTGGAGTAACAGGAGTAGTTGGCTGTGGTGTAGGCATCTGTGCCAATACAGTATGTAATATGTCTCCAAAATGAGAATCAGGCCTCACAGTAGTAGCCATAGTCAGAGTTGGAGGCATTGGAGACGTAGGCATCCGCACAGGTGTTGGAGAACAAGGAAAATCTGTCATTGTAGTAGGAGTAGGAGATCGTGGAATCTGTGGAACTTGAACTGGAGAAGCAGTAGAAGAAATAATAGGAGTAGAAAAAACAGTAGAAGGCATAAACGGCCGACTTGGTATCCCAATACCCGAACCCCTTCTAACTCGTTGTTTCTTGGGTTTCTCCCCCTTTTCCGTCATCGGTTCTTTACTTTTACGCTTAAGCTTCTATTCATAACTTAACTCGGCTTGTGGCCCTGGACCACCATCACCAACATCATCTCCACCATCACCACCTTCACGTTCTGAATCGGAATCGTCATGAGCCCAACGATCATTAGGTGGCGCGACATAATCAATATTCGCTAGATAACCAATCAAACGTTTAAACTTTGGTCGATCAGCCAAACTCTGACCTCTGTACGATCTCAAACATTGCATCATCTCTTCATTCATATGATCGAGCTTCATCACGTCTGCTTGATCTTTTTCCAAGTCAGGCACCAGATCATTTATCATCATTTGTAAAAATCTGGGATACATTAAGAACTTATGTTTGCTGGTGATGTTTTCTTTCAAATGATAATAAACCAATTCTGAGAAATTGAATGGTTTATTAAGAACAAGGGCAACAAACGCAGATTGAAGCATCACTCGGCACTCGTCAAATCCACCCTTACGTCCACCGAGACAATGAATCAATACGTGAAGCAGATACTTGTATTGTTCACACAAGTTCGCTTTGTTGTACATAGATCTGCCCAAATCACCATTATACTTTACACGGCCAAATAATCCTCTGATCAATGCTCTATCAAACTCACATCTTTCATCAACTGTGTCATTAAATCCCAGTGAGTCTCTGATCACGCCAATATCAATCACCACCCATTTTTCTTGAATAACCGCTTCTATCTGATTATCTTCTTCATTGAACGTAGCAGTATTCTAGAACTCTTGTATTATCTTCTGATAAACATCTGTATGGGTAGAAATGGCCTTGTAGATTCTCGAGCGAATTAGAAAACTAATCATTCCCCCGAATATCGGAGAATCTTCAAAGTTCGGCTCAAGATAGGCACAAATATTATGGCTCTTGTTCCATGACAGCATAACATGAGCTTGAACAGGTTCATATTGAATTTGAGGCTATTCTGGATTATCTGCTGGTTGTTGCTCAGGAACTGGATGTTGAAAGATCTCGTCTGCCATTTTCTGTTTTAAAAAAAAATTCAGCAAACTGTTAAAATACATCATACTGATTTAACGAATGAGCATCTCATTCGTTATTGTAAGGAATCAATTTGTATTACTTTAACGAATCAACTCTGATTCGGTACACTTATTCATTATCAAGTACACTGTCCATTCGCTACCTTAGCGAAACAGATAGTCTTTCGTTAACAATTTAACGAATCTGACCTGATCATTCGTTACAAAGGTAACGAATGTAAATTAAATTTTCATTTGACTATCAGGAGTCAAAGATTAAATTAATTTTGACTATTCAAAGTTAAAGACGATGAATATCAACGACGTATCAGTTAGTTTCCTAACAATTTCAGATGTAAATCCATTGACATTTGTCAGAAATCGGTTTCATATCTTAATCAATGATCATTAGAACTAATTGTCATCAATATATGAGTTTTAACAGTGTGCAACTGTTCGGTTCATAACCAGTTAGAACATCGATCAATTAACACATAAAAACCCGATGAAAATCCATAAGACTCATATCATGAGATCGCCAATACCTGTATAACACGAATATGTTAATCAATTGCGATAACGAGCAGGTATGAAATCTTCGAAAAATTTTGCAATAGTTCGTCTTGGGTGATAGTGAAATAGGAAAATGGCGAATTAAACGGCATTCGTCAAACATTGGGATTTTAACCCAATAATTTCACAACACCCGAGGTCATTCGTTCAAAATTTGAACTAACGAATGACCTTATTCGTTAAATTAATAATCCTAATTCGTTAAAATTTTCAACGAATAAGATTCTCATTTGTTAAAAATTTTAACGAATCTTATTTTACCTTCTCTTATTCATTAACATTTTAACGAATAAAGAAGTTATTCGTTAATCTTTAACGAATGATACATTATACATTCTATTCGTTAAATGTTTAAAGGAATGACCTCCATTCGTTATGCACAACGGAAGCGAATGTCTTTATAACGAATAAAAAACTCATTCGTTATGTTCAAATAACGAATGGCTTTACATTCGTTAAACATTTTAACGAATCACTCAATTTTCCTTAGAGAATGAGACACAAATCTCTTTTAAGGAATTAAATAATATTAAAACCAATTAAGGTTTTAATAATTTTTAATAATTAATTAAATAATCAATTAAATCCAATTTTTAGGGTTTAATCGTATGCATTTAAAATGCCCGATCAACCAAGGATCGGTAATGTTTAACTTAAACAGATTTTTACGTTTAAAAATACAACTTATACCAGTTGTAAATACATTAAGCATGATTAACTTAAAACTTTTTGGGGATCAATCTTTTTCTTTTTCCTTTGAATTTATTCGCTAGCTTGGTAAATCGAAACTAAAGCAGAATTGAAAAGAAAGAAAAAAAAATCTGTTTGGATTTTTGAAATTTTCAAATAACAAATAACGAAAAACAATAAACGACTACACTATTAAAGCAGTACATATTTTTATGAGTTGAGCAGGGAATCATATTGACGAAAATATCACTGAATAACACTTCAATTTCGATGATTATTATATGCGTAACCTAACGATGATTGCAGATATAGTTGTCCTCTTAAACTTTTCACAGACTTGTCGGAAACTTTACGATATGCTTTAATTTGGTTCAATTAGGCACGAAACCATATGTGGACCCCATCAATCAGATATAACATTTCTATCTCTTATACAGTGAATATCACATGTAAGTTTTTTCTTTTGATTTTCCAAATTTTGATTAACTGTGACTCATGCAAAAATAATAAAAAGAAAATAAAGCAGAAGGTCAAAATTTTCCCTTAAGGTCGGTATGACTACACGCAAATAAGGTTCCATTTCAACAAAATAAAAAGATAAAAATAAGTTGAAGTTGCATAAAATCTTAACTCTCAATTCGGATAATCCCGTATTATCGCGCGGAGAAAGTCCAAGATTTTATACGAAACACCAAGAAAATAAAGTAGAATATCCAAATATTAACCCTCAAGTCGGATAATCTTATCGCGCAGGAGAAGATCCAATATTTGAATAAAAATAAAGAAAAAATAAAGTTGAATTTCTTTGCAAAATAAAATAAAAACAAAGCAAAATTTTCTTCAAAAATGAACGCATGCACACACAGTAACCATTTTGACTTTTGACTTTTCTTTAAATCAGATATAGTACCAATCTTTCAAGATGTAATTCCACTAGGTTCGGCATTCATTATCTTTATATCTTATCAGTTCCTATATAGTCTGTCAAGCCTATCTTTGCATACCATATTGCTGGCCTTACGGTAATTTTTAATCTAATTTATTCATGTACTAGATCAATCCCGTCAATGTACTATCATTTTCTCTTTTTACTTCAAAACTCATTTTGAGGAGCATTTTTCACTTTTTTTGTATTTTTTCAATATTTGAATGTTTTTGGAGTTTTTAATTTTCTCTGTACAAACAGAAACCACAATATTTTTGGATTTTATACTTTTCTCCCCCTAAAAACAACAAAAATCGAAAAGAAAACAAGAAATAAAATGATTTAACCAAGCTTTTGAATACCCTTTAAAGATTTTAAACCATTTATACCTAGCAGTTATTGAAAACGTGTTTTGTCAAATGCCTTAGTATAAAGGTCAGCCTTTTGAAAGTCCGTATGAATTTTATCAATTGATATTACTTTCTTTTCAAAACAATCACGTATAAAGTGATAACGGATTTCAATATGTTTGGTTTTTCGAATGGTGAACCGGATTTTTAGTGATTGAAATTGCGGCAGAATTATTAATATAAATGGGAGTAGTAAGAAACTTCAAACCGTAATCCTGCAAGTGTTGCTAAATCCGGAGAACCTGTGAGCAGCAAATCGAAGCCGCCACATACTCCGCTTCGGCTGTTGAAGTTGAGACCGTTGTCTGCTTCTTACACTGCTAGGAAACAAGCCGGTTTCCTAAGAATTTACATCCCGCTGTTTTAGATTTGAAGTTGATCTTGCATCCTCCATAGTCCGAATCAGTTAAGGCATTGAGATCGAACATATCTGCCTTGGGGTACCATAACCCGATGTCAGGATTTCCCCTCAGATAATGTAAGATGCGCTTTACTTCCGCCAGGTGAGTCACTCGGGGAATCGATTGGTACCTAGCACAAAACAAACAACAAACATGATATCAGGTCGAGATACAGTCAAATACATAAGTGATCCGATCATAGCTCGATATATGGTTGGATCTACGGTATCCTCCAATTCATCCGATGATAAATTGTGACCCACGGGAAGAGGTGTTGAGGGAATTTTGCCATCGGATATCTTGAATCGGCTCAAGACATCGTTCACATATTTCGTCTGATGGATAAAGATCCCGATGTCAGACTGGTGAACTTGCAAACCCAAAAAGAACTCATCTCTCCCATCGAACTCATCTCAAATTTTGTCTGCATCGTCTTCTCAAAGTCTTTACTTAAGCTGTCATTTTTCGAACCGAAAATAATATCGTCCACGTAGATTTGGACGAGGAGCATCTCATCACCCACGTTCTTATAGAATAATGTACAATCCACAGTCCCTCTCTTGAACCCACTTTCAATTAGATGGTTAGCCAACGTGCTGTACCAGGCTCTCGGGGCTTGATGTAAACCATAAAGAGCCTTGTTTAACCGATAAACACGCTCGGGAAAGTCTGGATCCTCGAAACCAGGAGGCTGCTTCACGTACACTTCCCCATGAATAGCTCCATTCAAGAATGCCGATTTCACATCCATTTGATAAACCTTAAAATTTTTGTAGGCTGCATAGGCAAGAAAAATTCGTATAGCCTCCAGTCGTGCTACCGGAGCATATACTTCAGTGTAATCTATGCCTTTTTGTTGATTGTATCCAAGTACGACCAATCGTGCTTTGTTTCTCACGATAACCCCGCGGTCGTCCTTTTTGCACTTAAAAACCCATTTAGTTGGAATTGCCTTTTTCACGCGATCGGGTTTACCGATTAAGTCCCATACACCCAGTTTTATAAACTGTTGCAGCTCCTCGTGCATAGCTTTAACCCAAGATGGTTCCTTGAGTGCCATTGCAACACTAGTCGGTTCTATCTGTGATAGGAAGCAGGTGTATTGTCCGATACTAAGAATACCCGAAGAGTGCAAATCCGCATAAGCACAAACTATCGAATCCTCAGTAGGAGATACATTATAATCAGCTTGATCATCACATACATTAGCCAATTGGTGCCTTGTACGAACCCCGTCGTTCACATCACCAATGATCTGATCCTGTGGATGCTGTGAATGAATCCTTAAAGAAGGATTTGTAGGAACAGATAGATTATCACCCAAATTGGTGATATTCTCCTCCGCTATGTCTAAAGAGACAGTTGTTGAATCATCACTGATTAGAATTGGCTTGGTAGTCTCTTGAGCGTCATCTACCATTACAGATGATGAATCCACATAATCAGCATCATCGGAAGATTCAGAAACATCATTCGTCATTTCTGATACATTAGGAGAGTCATTTACATCGACCGAAGTAAACCTTGGATTCGGAAGACATTGATCTTCCAAATAGGAACTAATGAGGTCGTCAGGTACTTCATCGACTATTGATGTAAACGAATTAAATAAGCGATCGTAATCAAACATCCAAGCGGGCCCTGTACCAGCTGGTTGAATCGTATAACTTTGACAATCAACGTGATACCATTCTTCCACACAACCCAAAGAAATATTGAAAATCCCCTTCTTCGGAGAGTTCTATCCCAAGAAATAACCCTCAAAAGCTTTCCAATCGAACTTTCCAAAATCTTTCTTCAAAACAGTACATGGACACCCGAATGGTTCCAAATACTTTAAGTTCAGCTTACGATTATTCAAAAGCTCGTAACTTTTCTTCTTGAGCTTCTTTACTGTTAGTACGCGATATAGTGTATAGCATGCCGTATTCACAGCTTCGTTATCAGCAAGCATTGTACGTGCAGCTTCAATCAGCATACGATTTTTTCTTTCAGACACACCGTTCTGTTGAGGAACATAAGGTGCACTGAATTCCCGATGAATTCCTTTCTGCATGCAGAAGAAATCTAATACACTATTCCTAAATTCAGTTCCATTATCATTACGAATTCGTCTCACTTTCAGTTTATAAAGTGATTTGATCTTCGTGATAAGATTCTGAATTAAGACAGGAGTCTGATCCTTCGATCCCATAAATAACACCCATGAGTAACATGAGAAATCATCCGTTACTACTAAACAGTAAAAATCTCCAGCAATGCTAGCACGATTCACGGGACCAAAGAGATACATATGATATCGTTCCAGAGGAGTAACAATAGTGTTTAGTGACTTGCTTGGATGTGATTTCTTCTTTTGTTTCCCCTTCTTGCACGCGACGCAATGATCATTGAACTTGAAATTCTTGAGTGACACACCATCCACTAAATCATTTGACATTAGAAAGTTCATTTTTCGTAAGTGGATGTGTCCCATGCGTCTATGCCAAAGAATAGAATCTTTCTCAGTCGCTTTGGATACAAAGCAAGTAGCTAAGGGCGAAACATGTACATCATAACTCATGTCAAGTACATAAATATCATTTGATCGAGGTGATCGCATGACAACCATTTTTTCAGGATGTGTGCATCCCGGTTGAAGAATAACACATTCCTTGTCGGTGAATATGGTGGTGAATTTCTTAACGCAAATCTGTGATATGCTCAACAGATTATGATCCACCTTTTCACAATAATTAACCTTTTCAAACGTTACTTTTCCGTTTGAAACTTCTCCCTATTTCGTAATCATTCCTCCTTGGTTACCAGCAAACGCAACATAACCCCCTTGAATATCTTTGATGTTATTCAGAAGATCCAGGTTGCCGGTGATATGCCGAGAACATCCACTATCCAATATCCATTTATGATTACACACAGACCGAGATGTACCCTGCACAAACAAGTAAAATGATTAGTTCAAAAAGGTATCCCAAGCCTCAATCTTGGGCTCTCCCTTTGATACTTTAGGAGAATCATTTAAATTAACTCCAACATTCGAGACTTGAGAATATGTGACGGTTTTCTTAGTTTTCTTCTTTAAGTATCCATCACGTATTCTACCTGAATCAACATTTGAACAAATTGGTTGAACACGGTCAACACATTTGGTTGCGTCATTATCCGAATCAATCCCACCTTCTTCGGATTAATATTCGAATACATTATAACACACTCATCAACTTGGTTTTCTTTTAAGTTTGATAATGAATGAATCTTTCTAGTTGATGAGTCTTTGATATCATCAATCATTGCTTTGCACTTTTTGGAAACATGACCGGTTCACCTCATTTGAAACATAATCGAGAGTCCCAAGTGTTTCGTGGCAAAGTACATGTAGTCTTTGATAGCAAAGATTTATGAATATCATCTTTGGGTTTATCAAATGTAACTTTCTTCGGTGTTTCGTGTTTTAAACCCTTTCTGTTCTTATAGAATTCAAGATTTGTTAAATTCGAAGAATTTTCCAAACCTGATGATTTTATGAACATGATAGGTTTAAAAACATTAGTTTTTGGTTTTTCTTGAACATTAACAATTTTTAATTGATAAAATTTTTGTTCAAGTTCAGTCATTTGTGAAGTGTCATCCTGAAATACACTTTCAATCATTTCAGGTTTAAAAAGATTCAAAGGAACTTCTTTGTCAGAAAATACTTTTGACAAACCCTTTAATTTAAAAACTTTTCCATTTGATGATTTCAGTTGAGGATTAACGAATCGCATCAACTCCTCATCAGACACCGAAGGCTTGTCTGATTGAGATACATTAGATTTTTCCTTAAGAATTACTTTAGGATTTACCTTAGAAACGTTTGTTGTGTTTGAAGAAACACCCGAAGTCTTTGAACCATACATAGCTTGTTCAAAATCTTCGGGTTCACAGAGAATATGATTGTCAATTGGAATATCTTTGTTTTTGACAATCACATCTGGTTCAGACAACACCTCGATTGAACCATCCAATTCGTTTTTGGTGAAAACCTTTTTACTTCCAATCTGATTGGTTCACGAGCAGGACTAGTTGTATCAACACTTTCAGATTTATCAGTAGACATATTTGAAAATTTTTCCACATCGGGAATGCTACTGTAATCATGTTTAAAAGGAGGTGGAATTTCGACGTAACCCAAACCTGCTTTTCCATTTTTCTTATGTGAATGATTAACCTCAATTATTTCATTCAAAAGAAATGAAGAATCTATAAATTTTCCAAGCTTATTATTCAATTCCATTATTTCGTTTTCAAGATTGGAAATACAGGTTCAGAGTCGAAGAATCTCCTTCAAATGTTGATCAACTTCAATAATTTTACAATGAACTTTAGTTTTAAAATCATGATTGCTTTCTGACAGTTTTTGAATTTTCAGAGTTGATTGCTCTAGCAATTTTGTCTTTTGTTTGTAGCATTCATTGATCATAAAGTGATCTTTTGTGAGTGTATTGTTCTGAGTTAATGTTGTTCCAAGTTTGGCTTTTAATACACCACATTCAGCACAATCATTCACTTTTGATGAAGGTTCAGATACACTAGATTGATATTTGTGACATACCACATCAATCTTAGCCATACAAGTATAAGATTCAACTTTCACAGAGATTGATTCAATTTGAGACGACATACTTTGATCAATGTCAGTCTCAGAGTCAGACGAATCACATCCCTCTATACATTATCACTGCTGGCATCTTCAAATTTCTCCACTGTTTCAACAATTGCCACGTTTGCTTGATTTCCCAACAAACGTTGAGACCAATCAACTACTTCATTGACCACTAAAGCTTGAGTAGCAGAAGATTTGTCTTGATCACCAGATACAGCAGATTTACTCTTATCCCCACCAGATGAATTCTTTCCTGAAGAATGTTCAGAATTGCGTGAGCCAGAATAGTCTTTCTTCGGCTTGTCACATTCTTTGGCAAAATGGCCAAATTCACCGCAATTATAACATTTTACCTTCAGCTTATCAAACCCGACCCTTTTGTTCAACGTAGGAAGATCTTTTCCCGTTCGTTGGGTAAACCTTTTTGCTTTACGAACGATCATAGCCATGTTCCATTTTAAATCCATTAGCTCAAGATCGTCCGAGTCGATTTGATCATAATCTTCATCTGTGAGATCGCTCGTAGCGATCTTGCTTCCAACCAGCTGTTCATAAGAAGTCATAAACGCACACACAAAAGCGAACTATTTTTCAGCTTCTTGCAGATTTACCTTAGAAGAGCTTGATGCATGAGCATTTGAGTTTGTAGTCGCACCACTAGCCATAAAACATACATTAGGTGGACTGTTTACATTAGAATCCTCTTGGGATTGAGCAAAGAACGCATTGATTGGCACTGAACTTGAAGCATTATTTGCTGGCAATGCACCTCCATAAAGTAAAGGGTTTTGGGCTGAAGACTACTGGTTTTGATTCTCCTTCAACGTATTTTGACATTTGATATCAAATTCCCTTTCTTCAATCTTGTTTATGAATTGCACAGTTGTAAGTTCAGAGTTCTGAAAGAAACCGTTCTCTTTTAACACGAATAAGAAAGTCGAATAAGAAGAAGGTAGAGCATTCTTCAGTGTACCGATCTTATCTTGTTTGGTGGACACTAGACATCTCAACAATCAGATGACTAAACCAGTTAATCATCTCTTCCACCGTTTCATTTTTCATCAAAATAAAATTTTGAAATTGAAATTTTACAAGAGTCTTTTTGCTTTCAAGAGTGTTTCCCAAACTTCTTGTTTTCAACATTGTGAACAAAGAAGCACAGACTTTGATAGTACTGTATTGATGAAAAATGTGTTCTGGTAAAGCCATGGTAAGAGTTGAGTATGCTTTTGTTTCACTTTCAAAATCCTTAAGCTCTTGAGTCTCATATTCTTTAAAAGGTTTCGGAGTCCATCCCGCATTGTTATTACCAATCAATGGTGCTGAATATACATCGTCGAGAAACCGGACACTACTAGGATGCACGGATCCCAAGTGAGCACGGAACCTCGGTTCCCAACGAGCAAAATCTGACAGTTTTAATAACTTTGGAAATTTGTTATGACTTCCGATCTCATTGTCCATGGTTAGCATTTGTAGCAGTAATACGTTCTGAGACGCTAACGCATAGTAAGAAGAGTTATGTGCAGCCATAATGAACCAACTGTTCAAAATTCAAGGATAAAAGTTGTCAAATCTTCAAAGTTATTCGTCTACTGTTCACACAAATGGACACAGTAACGAATGAGAAAGAAGATTAACGAATTACTTTAACGAATGAGTTATTCGTTAAAAGTGAGTTACTTTAATGAATGAGATATTCGTCAAAAGTGAATTACTTTAACTAATGAGTTATGAGATATTCGTTAAAGATGGTTTACTTTAACGAATGAGTCCTACCGAGCAAGACTAGCAACGAATGAGTCCTACCGAGCAAGACTAGCGAGCAACGAATAAGTCCTACCGAGCAAGACTTAGCTATTCGTTAAGATGTTTTACTCCCAGCGAGCAAGACTTAGATATTCGTTAGACGATTCGAGCAATACTTAGATATTCATGGTTTACTCGAGCAAGACTAGCGAGCAAGACTTAGCGAATGGGCTTTAGCAAATATGACACGAATGTGGCTTAACGAAAGAGGTTTAGCGAATAGGATTATAGCGAATAAACGGTTTAACGAATGAGATTGAAATTGTAACGAATGAACAGTTAAGGTTTAGCGAATAGGCAAATTCTATCCTTTAACGAATCAGTCTTCAACCTAACGAATGAATCTTCATTTTAACGAATGAATCTTCAACAGTTCAAACTTTCAATTTCAAACTTCAAACTCGTCTGAATCACACCAAAAACACCTAAAACTTAGATCAAACTAAGCCTAAACCAAATCCGAACCTCACTAACCTAGTCCGAACTCACAAATTCATAACAAACAGGTTCAATTCTTTTTAAACAGTCTCTGTTTCTCAAATTTCCAATTACCTTAAGAACTCAATCAATTCATCATGAAATGTATCAATTGAATACGCTTATATCACCTATATCAACGAATTGTATCGTAGATCAGATCCCTAGGCTCTGATAACACTTGAAAGAGCTTGTACAGATCTAGATCTTGATAACAACGATACACATGTTGATTCTTATACGATTAGGCTTGCATACGTTATGTGTGTGTAGTGTATAAGTTGAGTGAACAATTCGGCAGAGTAACGAGAGAGAAATGGCAAAATATCAGAACTGTTACATTAATGATAAGTTACAGGGTATTTATAGGGGATGACCACATTTGTTAACTTAACACTTAACGAATGCGTCATTCGTTACAGATACTTTAACGAATAAACAAACATATTCGTTATACTTTAAAAGATAGCGAATGGCCCTCATTCGTTATCTCATTCGTTAATCTTGGTTAACGAATGAGCTTACAACTAGACGAATGTGTTACATTTGTTACGGGGTAACGCATATAACTTACATTAGAGCGAATGTCCCATTTAGCCATATTTACATTAAGACCCCTATACTTTAGACTTATTACATTAATGCCCTGATAAAGACCGATACGTACAAAACATGTATCAACAAGAATGTTTTGGGAATGTGCTGTATGTTGAAGGATTAAAATACAATCTACTCAGCATTTCTCAAGTTTGTGATAAAGGATACAAGGTGGCCTTCAATGATGAACATTGCCTGATTTTGAAGCCTGAATTTGTGATTCCTACTCAAAGAAATGGTAACCTCTATGAGCTGAGAAGGAACACTACTACATCTAGAGGTGGTTCATGTTTTGTTTCCAAAGCCACTGAAATAAAACCAAACTTTGGCATAGGAAGATATGTCATGTAAATTTGAAGAACATGAACAAGCTAATGAAGGGTGAGCATGTTGTTGGCCTTCTCACTAGAGAGTTCAAGCTAAAGGAAAAATGCACATCTTGCCTCAAAGGGAAACAACACAAATCCTCACATAAGAGCAAAATGATAAACACAATTGATGAGGTCTTGGAACTATTACACATGGATCTATTTGGTCCAGTAAGTGTTCCATGTATTGGAAAGAAGAGATACTGCCTAGTGATCACTGATGATTATTCAAGATTTACTTAGGTATACTTTATGTGTAGCAAAGATGAAACACCAGACCTGATCGGATCCTATGTGCTAAAGATGGAAAATCAGCTTGAGAGGAAGGTGAAGGTCATTAGAAGTGACAATGGGACAGAATTCAAGAATGGTACTATGGATGAATTCTGCATTTATAAGGGACTTTTTCAACAATACAGTGCACCTAGAACTCCTGAACAAAATGGTGTTGCAGAAAGAAGAAACAGAACATTGATTGAAGCTGCAAGGACCATGATTGCTGATGCCAATCTGCCAGTCACTTTTTGGGCAGAAGCAATCAATACTGCATGCTATGTGCAGAACAAGGTTCTACTGAAAAAGGCTCAAAACAAGACTCCATATGAGGGTTTTTTTAAAAGAAAGTCTTATGTGAAGTTCTTGAAGCCGTTTGGATGCATATGCTCACTATTGAATACAAAGGACTATCTAAAATAATTCCATTCAAAATCTCTAGAATGTTTCTTTGTGGGCTACTCATCTCATTCAAAGGCTTGCAGAGTCTATGTGAAGGAGCATATGGTGGTCATTGAGTCTTCAGATATAATATTCAATGAAAACCACTTTAACAATGTTGAAGGACCCAAGTGGCTGTTTGACTTGGAAAAGATGATCAAATCTTTCAAAATCTACAATGAAGATATGGATGACAGCATGTACAGAACAAGCTTTGAAGATAAGGGAAAACAAAGACAAGTTGATCTGGACAAGCTATAGTCATCTGTTGCTCCTGAAACAAATGGATTTAACTTTGAAAGAAGCAACCAACAAGTTCATATGAATGGACAAGATGATGCAGTGGAAGTCTCTAATGAAGGACCAAGTGAAGTAGAGAGTGAACCCATTCAAAGTAAGCAACCTGTCCAGTCTGAAGGGATAAATCAATTTGAAGATAGGTTTCAATCTTTGTTTGACTCTCTACAATTTGGGTCAAATGAAGCATCATCATCAGAGATTAATCAAGTTCAAGCAAGTGATGAAACTTAAGTGAGAATTGAAGAATGAATCTGCTGAGTTAAACAAGACCATCTCTGTTGAAAGAAATCACCCTGTAGAAAATATAATAGGAGACTTGCATGAAAGAGTGACTAGAAGCTCTTCTGAAAAGGCAAACATCTGTCTGTATGCCTTCTTTCTATCCCAAGTTGAACCTAATAGCATTAGTCAAGCTTTAAAAGATTACAGCTAGGAGGAAGCTAAGCAGGAAGAGTTAGCCCAATTCAGAGACTTACATGTATGGGACTTGGTGGACAAGCCCAGAGGCAAGTATGCAATTGGAACAAAATGGGTATTCAGGAACAAGAAAGATGAAAGAGGGATAGTGATCAAGAACAAAGCAAGATTGGTAGCTCCAGGATGCTTACAGGAATAAGCAGTGGACTTTGAAGAAGTCTTTGCTCCAGTTGCAAGACTAGAGGCTATCAGGATCTTTCTTGCATATGCAGCATCAATGAACATTAAAGTCTATCAACTTGATGTAAAATCTGCATTTCTGAATGGAAAGATTGATGAAAAAGTTTATGTCACTCAACCTCCTGGATATGAAGACCCAGTTCATCCAAACAAGGTTTACAAGCTCAGCAAAGCACTTTATGGACTACATCAAGCACCAAGAGCCTGGTATGATGAGCTGTCAAACCATTTGTTGGAAAATGGCTTCTGCAGAGGAGCCATTGACAAGACTCTATTCTACAAAAGGAGAAACAAGGATCTCCTGCTGCTGCAAGTGTACATGGATGACATTATCTTTGGCTCTACAAATGAACAAATGTGTAAAGAGTTTGAGCAAGTGATGAAGTCCAAGTACAAAATGAGTTCAATGGGGGAAATGAATTTCTTCCTTGGACTTCAGGTGCAACAGAAAGCTGATGGAATCTTCATAAATCAATCAAAGTATGTACAAGAAATTCTTAACAAATTCAAGTGCCAAGACTTCAAAACAGTGTCCACTCCAATGGACACACATAAGAAAATGGTACCTGATGAAAAGGGGGAGCCGGTGGACTAGCATGAGTATAGGGCCAAGATAGGATCAATGATGTATCCTACAGCATATAGGCCAGATATTATGTTTGCTGTGTGTGTCTATGCCAGATTCCAAGCTAACCCCAAGGTTTCACATATGCTAGCAGTTAAGAGGATCTTTAGATATCTAAAGGGAAAATCAGATTTGGGGATTTGGTATCCAAAGAACCCTTCCTTTGATTTGATGACCTACACAGATAGTGACTATGATGGTTGAAACATGAGTAGAAAACCAACCTCTAGAGGATGCCAGTTTCTAGGGAACAGGCTGGTGTCTTGGCAATGCAAGAAGCAAACTACAGTGTCAATCTCTAATGCTGAAGCTGAGTATATTGCTGCCTCTGCTTGCTGTGCACAGGTTCTGTTGATTCAAAATGAACTGCTAGATTATGGTCTGAATTTCTTACTTACACCTATTTTAATTGATAATATTGCTGCTATGTTTATTGTTAAGAATCCAGTCCAACATTCTACGAGTAAGCACATTGAAATTAGACATCATTTCATTAGGGACTGTCAGGAAAAAGGTTTAATACAAATGAAAAGGGTAGACATATCTGATAACTTGGCTGATTTGTTCACCAAGCCTTTAGATAAAACCAGGTTTCATTTTCTGTTAAAATGCCTAGGAATGATAAATGCTGATGAAGTTTGATTTAGGATGTGTGCTTAAGTGAGGTGATTACTGATTATCTATGTTACTCACTCTGAATGTTTGCATGATGAATTGCTATGCTTGAATGTTCACTCAAATTGCGTGAATCATGAGTGTGACTGTCTTTATGTGAAATTTTTGTTAAAACTGCTATTTACAGCTTTTAGTACTTTGATCTGTGCTTGCATGATGTATTTATGTGATTCTAAGTACTTCGAGCATGAATTTGTGCTTGATATTGTGCTTGTTGCTCAACGAGGACAAGCAAAGGCTCTTTTAAGACTATTCTAAGTCATTCGAGCACAGATGTCATAGCTCAGCTGCTCGAGCATACTTCTGTGTTGTATGGTGTGTTTAATGCTCTTCGAGCAAAAATAAACCATTTTTGAGGTTTGTTAAAGTAGCTCGAGCATAAATGATGTGTTGCTTGTGGTCGAGCATAGACATTTGCTTTGGAAAACTTAGTATTTCAAGCACAAGTATACTGCTCGAGCACTCAGTTAAGTCCGAGCACATGCACTGAAATAATCAATGCCAAGTCTGCTCCTGACTTTCGAGTATGCTCGATGAACTTCTGAGCATGTTCGACAGACTCGTGTGATTATCTGAATGATTTCTACTGTCTGATACTGTGATAGTGTGTGCTTGTTAAACATGCTTAAATGACAAAACTGTTCTTAAAATCATTGTTTTTCAATTGAACTTTCAGAAGAAAATGATTTTAAAAATGGTAAAAGTTTTTGACTAAGCAACACTGTTTTCGGTGATATTTAATAAGAGAAATGATAATATTATCCAAGTTCCCAGCTTCAAACAGGCTAGAACTTGTAAACTGTGGAGATTGAATCCAACCTAAATGGGAAATGATAGTATATTGTCTAATCTCCTAACCCATAGATTGAAAGCTTAAAAGATTACTGTTGAGCAAATTGACAATTTGTGTGGTATCTTCTTATGAGTGTAGTGACTGATGTGATACAAACCTAATGAATTTTTGCTAAGTTTGATGTGGTGATTCATCTGAAGACCAAGGTATGTTTCCTTACACATCTCTCCGAATGATAGGCAGAAAGGTGATTACCCAATCATACACGAGCCCGTTGCTGTCTTGGTCTCTCAAAATCAAAATTTATGAAATATATGAGTGTCAAAAGAGTTATATGTAGTTGAAAATCTATCAATGCTAAATGAAGCATAAAGAAAAATATTGAAAAGAAAATTTGTATACTGCTTCAAAAATATTATTAAGAATAAATAAAATATCATGACTTTAAGGGGCACCAAGGGAACTACAGGAGTGGGGCATTCAAATAAGTCCTAAACACTCTAAATGTAAGGCATGTAAGTCCGGATGGCTTGTAAGTCCAACGTTCAACCTTGAAGTCGGATATTTAATATATATATATATATATGACTACTCAAATAAATGAAAATTTGACCAAGGCATCAAGGGGTTGAAGTAAAATTGGGGTGATTGGAGAAAGCTAAATAAGCTTTGAGAAGAGATAAGGAACAACCTGAAATCCAAAGTGTAACCATTCTAACTCAAGCTCTTGATTGAATCTTAAGCGTATCACAAAAGTTATAAGAATCATGTTAAGTGCTTCCACCTAGTGTCAGACTGTCTTAAGTCATAATAAGGCTGAAAATGAAATGGTGTGACAGTTATTAGATAATCTGATCCCATGTTGAGATCTTTCCAATTGACTTAAAATGAATGTTATTTTGAACTGGATTTTGATCTCCTATTTCACCTTAAACAACCTGTTTAGGTCAGCTCATCAAATTTAAATGATCAATTTTAATTCGATCAGAAGAACTTTGCTTACTAAGAATGATAATATGGTGTCAAGCATCTTATGTGACTTGTATGCATTGTGATGTGTTTCAAGCATGTATCTTACCTTCGAGCATACTAATGACATGAAGATTTGCTATCAAGTGTTTCGAGCATGCATCTTACTTATGAGCACCCACTAGTATGTGATAATGGATGTTGCATGTTTCGAGTATGATTGCATGATGTACTGTCAGACATAAGTTTTCGAGCATAGAAGTATGCTAGGTGTTTCAGTATAACTGATCGAGCTTAAGGTAATGGATCATTTTGTTAAGAAGTTTGAGCAAATTTGTGTGCTGAACACTTAGGTGGTGAGTTCGAGTACAGGCATAGGAATGATTTAATATACTAAGACTTTCGAGCATATAGGGACATTGAGCACATTAAGCTTTCACAATCTAAGTGAGTCGAGCAAAGGTTCTAACACTTAAGAATGCATCTCGAGCATAGGGTTTTGTCATGATAGATTTCTAAGTATCTCGAGCATGATGCATCTTCGAGTAGGTTTAGATTACTGTGTGACTCAGACTTACATGTTTTAAGATTTTGTTAAAGTACGGACGAGCAAACTAACCCTCGAGTATGACTCTGTACTCGAGAAAGTTATGATCATCTCTAGCTAAGGAATCAAGCATAAGTCTATTCGAGCACATTGCCTCAAGTATACAAGTGCTTAAAAGAATCAGATTCCAAGTACTACGAGCAAGGATTGTACTGTGTACTCGAGTACAGTGGGAGCCAGATGTTGCTTTGGCTGTATAGTCGAGCAAGGGAGGTACATTAAATTTGAAATTAAATGACAACTGTCGTGTGCTATACGACAAATCTAGGTACTGTACCACCCAAACGTTAGGCATAAAAGGGGGACTTAGAAACTTTTTCACATATTTCTTCCTCTCTTAAACCTAACCACAAAAAACCTCTTGCTCGTGTTATATTCCACCAGCTCGATTACTCTAATACTTGTTCGATTTTACTTTGAAAACAACCATTAGCTCTGTTTCGTCTTCGGTAAGACATCGTTATTCGATAATCGTCACACCGATTTCGGAATTAGGGTTTTCAATTGATTTACGGACTAACTGTTTACTTGTTTTTGCAGGTACACATATTACTCAGAAACAGGTTATTGAAGACACTAAAATCATCTACTCATCTTCAATTATTAGTTCTACAATTTTGTGTACTGACATATTTTTTTTTTCTTGCAGAACTAATGGCTTTAAAATTCGAAAAGAGGCACAATATGTGCGCTTAGTTGGAGCTCGATGATGACAACCGAGAATTGAAGCCTATGATAAACTTTTTGACAAACTCCAAACTGAGGGTGTCTTTAACTGAAAATCCCACAATATACAGGAACCACATTTCGGATTTTTGGGGGTCTGCAACATATGTCAATGATGTCAACGGGGAGAGAATTGAGGCGTCAGTTCTAAATCATGACATTGAGATAATAGAAGCCTCAATAAGAGCTGCACTAGACCTTAATAACAATTTTGCGGCTCAGCCGTCTTACTCGATCCCAAGGTTACTATGAGTCTTTCAAGAGACTATGGGCTACCAGGGAGGAGTAAAGGAGGGACTATTTCAAAAGGGAAGTTTTCCATTGATCTACAGGTTCCTGATTCATCATGTGATCCAGTCCTTATCTCCTAGGAGAGGGACTTGGACTTTATTGAGCAGAGAGCTTGGGACTCTCACAGTAGCAATACTCTATTAGCAACCCTTTAACGTTTCAAAACTTATCTTTCAAGGGTTGGTGTCCAATGCAGAGAAAGCAGAGGGTCAAAGATTCCTTATGTATCCAAGGTTTTTACAAATTTTGATAAACAGAGATCTGCCTGATCTTCAAAGAACGGGTGATGTTTTGAAGTTGCAGGATCCCAACATTTGCAAAAGAATGAAAGATGCTCAGAGCAAATTTGTTGATAATAATGAATGGGATGTGCTCCCATGGTTGCTTGTACCAGCACTAGGTGCTATTAAGGTGCCTAGAACCCCTATCGAATAGTGATATTGAAGAAGATGATGATGGAGATGATAATGGTGCAGATAATGATGATCCAAGTGATGATGGGGACAATGGTCCAGAAGGTGGACAAGGCATGGTTGTTGATAATAATGATGATGCACAGGAGGTTGTTGAGGGAAATGTGCCTTTGATTGAACAATTTGCACATGTGGCAGTTAATGAAGAGGTAGAGGTAAATGAGGAGACCGATGAACAGGTTGTGGGTCTAGTCAACCAAGCTACAGAGCCAATGGATGAAGATGTATTTATAGCACATGTTGTATAAGATGTTGCTGAAACAATCAACAGAATAACTCCACCAGACTCACCACCACCTGAAGTTTACCATGATGACACAGATTCTATTGAGTTAGATGATGTAAATGAAGATATTCCTTCCTCACCAGCCACAACTAAACCTGCTCTATCTGATACTGAACCAACTGATAACATTCCTGTCCCTACACCACCTACATCTCCACTACAAGATCCACTTCATTCCTCACCACCTTGACTATTCCAACCCGTCCAAGATAAACACATTCAAACACCACCATCTTCCCCAGTACTTGAACCTGCTACTGACACTACCCCACCAACTCAATCAATCCCATCTTCAGAACCATATAAAGTCCCATCTCCAGAAACTGCTGAATCTAAACCATTCTCTAAACCCGCCCCAAAGCCAACTCAAGAAACCCCACCCTCAAGCCCAAATCTGTATGACATTGTCTGTGAAAATACTAAACTTGAATTTGAAAACATCAAGTTGAGGGAACAAAATGCTATTTTAGCTACAAGGAACTCGGCATTGGAGGCTGCACTGACTGAAGCTCTAATGAAAATTCAAACCCTAGAGGGGCATTCTGAGGTTGAGAAGACCTCAGATGCACCAAAACAGGGGGAGAAACCTGAAGGTGCAGAAAGTTTAAAGGTGATCGGAGAACTATATGAAAGCTCTGATGAGGAAGTTGTGGAAGTTGGACCATCAGATGCACTGAAGTTAATAAATGAAGAGTATGAAGATGATAAATCTGGTGATAAGAGGGAGAATAAAGAAGAAGAGGAAACTGAAGAAGAAATGATGAGAAGGAAAGAAAAGGGAAAGGGAATTGCATTTACTGATGATGATTTACATCCCCTGCCCCAACATAAAGTTCAATCTGATGATATACTGCACAAGGAGAACGTGATTGATCCTAATGTTGCAGAAGCTGAATCTGTAAAGATTGCCATGAGACTAATAAATGAAGATTTGGAGTCTTTGGAGATAGAAGAGGAGGAAGAAATACCTCAAGAAGTGCTTGAAGCACTAATAAACATGAAGGAGAAAGAAAAGGAGGATGAGAGGAGGTTGAAAGAGGCAGATGAGGCGATAAAGGCTACATTTGATGCTTTAAGAGAAAGTATGAATGTTGATGAACAAGAACAGGACACAAATGAAGAACCAGTGACAACTGAACATGAAGAGCCTATAGTGATTGAACTGGAACTACCTGAGACTGAAACTGTCAACACTGAAATGGAAACAGATAAAGAACAAGAGACTAGTCTGGGATTAAGAGAAGAACCTAAGAAGGATGAAGCACCAGGGATGCCATGGAACATTTATGTCAAATTCATTGCTCAATTAATCATGGTCAGAACTAATTTTGACATTCTCCTACGTCCTAATGAGTTTAGACTAGAAACTGTAGCTGCAGCAAGGAGAGCTCAAGAACAACAAAGGCAAGAACAATGGAAGAAAAGCCAACTCTTGCTGACAGACATATCTGAACCAATTATAGATTAGGTTTGTGATGAAGATGACCATGAGTCAGAAGAATCAAAGACATCTGAAAAGATTGATGAAGAAATCATACTTGAAGGGCCAGAAGTTGAAGTAACTCAATCAAATACTCCCACTCAATCTCAATCATCTTTAAAACGAAAGGATACAGCTGAAATTGAAACACCAAAATCCAAAAGACAAAAATCCGTAAAAGTAATGGTGTATAAAAGAAGGTTGGACAAACTGGAAGAAAGGAGGAGGGCTCAATCTGAAAGAAATGAAAAACCAATGATTGAAGCTCTCCATAATCTTGAAGAAACAATTGATTTGTAAGATGAGAAAGATGATGATGAGGGGTCAAAGGATGTTGAAATAGAGAATGAAGACAGACACTATCTGATCAGTTTGGACTATGACTTAAGGCACCTTCAAAGACTATCAAAAGAAGGCATAGCTAAAGAAGTTGATGGGTGGAGAATGAGAAAGTCAAAAAGGGAATTTCTGATTAATGCTGGTCACAAGTCTGAATTCCGTAACTTGCAATCTTTTGACACAATAGATAGACTATACAGGAATGCTCTTGTAGATGATATCTCAGACTATGTGAAGAAGGCATCAAAAGGGAAAGTAGAGGGTGAAAAGGTGTTAAAAGAATCTGAAAGCAGTAAAAAGAGAACTGAAAAGAAAGCCAATGATGAAGCATTAAAGGCTAAACACAATGATATCAAGTTTCTTCAACTATACGGCTACAGCTATAATTTCTTGATAAATCTCTCTCCTGAAGAACTGAAAAGCAAAATTCAACTTGTAAAAGCCTCTCACAAAGATCAGAAGAGTCGAGAAAAATATGAGAGAGAACAGGAATTGAAGATGAGACTGTAAAGGGAAAGATATGATGCTAAAAGAAAAGAAGAAGAATTGAAAAGATGGTTTGAAGACCCTTAGAGGGTAGATATGTTAACTAAGTTTGTCATGGAGAAAGGAATGACAGAGAACAGTTTCAGAACATGCCGCATGAGCAATAAATGGAAATATACAATAGAGAGCAAAACTGTATCTTGAGACACAAAGAAAATTGCAGGAAGAGAAAAGGAAAGCCGAAGAAGAAGTACGAGTAGAAATGATGAGTGCTCTACATAAAAGGGGAGCAAAAATGTCAAGGCTAGTCGTTCAAACTGATGAGACGATCAAGAGATGGTATGTAGAGGAAGGGCTGGATAAATTAAAGAAAACTCAACAAGGAAGCACCAGTCGTGTACCATTAAGATCTAAGAATGTGAGGCACGAGCAACCAAGAAATTTGAATCTGCCCACACATCTCTTCTTTGATAAAAGGTCAAAGACCTTGAGAGTTATAACACAAGATCAAGAGGAAACTCTCATCATATTCAGAGATGACTTAAGAAAGTTCACAAAAGAACAATTAACCAAGATGGCTGAATTGACATTGTGTGACAATCAAATCAGAAGTCAGGCATCTGGTCAACAAAGAAATGATATTTCAAAATTTATAAAAGAACAAGCAGAAAGGGGGTTCCCATTCTTGCAACAGAAGAGAAGAGAGATAAGAAGCTAGACAGAGAGGGAGAAAAGAAACAAAAGGATATATGAAGTGCATATCTCTGAACTCTCCCTCTTTGAGATAAAGAAAAGAAAGTCTCAAGCAAGCAGCTCACTTGGTCAAAGGAAGACATTAAAAGAGTGCTTAGCTATGAGAGAAGTGATGTAGGAACCAAACTCATTGGTGCAACAATTTGGGAGAATCACGTACATAACCTACAATCAGCACAATGATTCAATTTCATTGAGAAATGAGTCTGGCATACCCATTGCAGTGATAAGACATGATGAAGATCTTAAATTCATGCATCCTCAGGACCTTCAAGACTTGATTGATGCTAAATTTCCATATGACTCCTCTGATGCCGTAGAGGTTGACATGATTAAACAGAAGGCAGCCCTCGTCAAAAGAATGAAAGAAAGATCTAATACAGGGAGCAAGAGGAGAA
Organism: Bidens hawaiensis; assembly: GCF_021521415.1. Taxonomy (NCBI): domain Eukaryota; kingdom Viridiplantae; phylum Streptophyta; class Magnoliopsida; order Asterales; family Asteraceae; genus Bidens; species Bidens hawaiensis. The sequence goes on from NW_027494198.1 coordinate 167,779, forward strand.
GATAGCAGAAAAAGTGATAAATGATGATTAAATTTACTTTCTGTTTATCTTGTAATTTTTGTTTAATTTGTACTTGATGTAAAGACTTTAATGTGTAATGGCTAAGAGGCAGCATTCCTACTTATGTAATGAAATGACATGTTCATAAATGATATATCTTTGATGTCTGATACATGTGTAACTCTATGCAGGTATGTTTTGGTGCATCTGAGCTTGTTCCAATCTAGGGGAGATTGTTGGGTCGGATTTATGATAAGGAAGATTGGAATCTTCTCAACCTCCTCAGAAAACAGCTAAGTATGGACTTCGAGCAAGCCTAGACGATCGAGCATGGTTTTTCTATTTCGAGCAAGGTCTTCAGAATCTTAAATGGTTGATTCTTCTAAGTGTTAAGGCTTCAACCAAGCTACACTTCAACGAGAAAGAGTATTCTTCTATCGAGTATGGATTGCCAATCGAGCAAACAGCTTGATCATACAAGTTTTAACCAAGTGTTATGAGCACAGGATGATCGAGCACATGGGAGCATGGATGCAATAAGAAGATGTCAAGTGATCAAAGCAAGGACTTCGAGCATAGTTCAGTTCCCCGAGCAAGATTTACATCCGAGCATGCTAAAGATTGCTGAATAAGAAGACTGAAGACATCTAGAAGAATGAGCTTGCTCAATGGACGAGTTCGAGCAAAGCATGAATTAGTCAAGAAGAATGAAGCTTGCTGTAGGAGGATATCTTCACTGAAGATATTCTAAGTAAAGTATGCTCGAGGACATTCATCGAGCATACCTAGCGTAGTGAGTCTGCTCAAGAAAGATTGTTACCTTGCTCGAGAACTCAACACTTGTATTATTTTGTATTTCATTATGTAATTATTAGGAACTTCTAGAAGGAATGTCAGGGTCTATAAAAAGGGGTCCTAAGTTTCCATTTAGGGCACAGATTTACAGGTTGGCACACATGGAATACGAGAAACATTCTAAAAGAATATTTTATTTGTTTCCTCATATAGCCGCCGCCGTCGTCATACACGAAACCCTAGACATTCCTTTCTCTGTTTCATTAATGAATCATTTAATACAGTGAATCTTTGTCTTTGAATGAGCCTTTATTGATTATCTATTATTGTTTTGTGTTTGCTATCTTCACTCCTTCGTTCCCACTCGTTGGATATACAGATTCCGCCGGGATATTCAACAGGCCTTTAGGTAATCGAGTCAGTGTGTTCTTGTCAACCTTTTCGAAGGTTTTACCCGACTCACAGTCCTAACACCTTTAGTAAAGCAAAACTGACGGAATGGGCGGCTGGTAGGATTAGGTTGGATGGTAACTGGTGTATGAAAAGGTGTTAGGTTTTTTCAAGGGTTTTTCACACAATGTCTAGTTTTAACTTATAAAAATGATTATTATATTAACTAAACCACACACAAATAGGCAAGTGTACCTATCGTATATTTAGTAAAGTATAGGTAAGAACCAAGTATCAATCCACAGACACACTTGTTTGATTTTACTACTAAATCATTGTATTTATTTAAACCAGAAGTGAATATCATATTGGTTTTGGTATGACAAGTAACTTTTAAAAAAGAAACTAAAGATATAAATTAAAAGACAATATTTTGGGTTTTTATGTTTATTAGATTGAAGATAAAAAATAAAGTTGTATCATCTTGGCTCAAACTCCTATTAACTTAGTTTAATAATTGGTTAGTAACCATGTCACATGAGCTTGCTATGGTGATTAAATGTGGGATAACCTTATTCCTAAGTCACGTTATTCCATGATAGTTAAAGAAAGAGATATGCGTAACTTTATGATCTCCACTAAAACATCATTTTATGTAAGCAAGTGGTTTATGATAAATATTTATAAGATAACTCACTAGTAAACATGAGACAAATTCTTAAATTACTAAGTGAATTGCCCATGATATTTTAGTAAAAATAACCTTTGTATTATACATAAAATACCAATTAAGATTAGTTTAGTTGTAAAGGATTAATCTTGAATTACCAATTATTAATCCACACAAATCTTGAAAAATTATAGAATTCATGCAATAACCACCCAAGAGTTGTTTAAAATAGGTTATGTTGCACACTCACTAAACAGTAATTAGTCGATTTTAGTGGATGAATGTCAACAATGTGTTTTCACAATAATGCCAATCATCCCATTTAAAGTGATTAATTACCACTAATACTTCACTTGGTCCATGTCAATATTAGGATTTACGTTTTTTCTCTAACCAAGCCCTTACAAGAACGGCAATTCCTTAGCTTATCATCAGGCTCGGAACTTGGCGGCTCTTGTAAAGATTCTTAATTTATTAACCAATGCCTCACAAGAGTGGCAGTTCCCCGGCTTATCGTCAAGCTCGGAACTTGATGTCTATTTTAAGGTTCGCCAAAGCCTTATAAGACTATCAATTTCTCGGCTTATCGTGAAGCTTGGCACTTGGGGAATCTTTTAAGAGTATTTTAACATTTCTCATCAAGTGATAGTTGCAACATAACCATTACTTACTAAAAACCGATCACATGTTTGACTATCATTATTATACTTCAATTAAGATTCATTATAAACAAAGATCATACTATGAAAGTTTAGCCAATAATAAAGATAATGTTAAGGGTAACATTTGTTACTTTTCAAACCCGAAAACCTGACCCATTTTAAATTTTTTTGGTTTTGTTTATATACATATATATATATATATATATATATATAGGGAGAGGATGAAGAGAAAACTCACCTTTAGAGAAAAAACTTAAAAACTCCTAAAGAATTATTTTTAATTAAAAATAAAAAAATATTTTCAAAATTCTATTTTAGCCATTATTCTTATATTTTCTTATATTTCACTCGAAAAATATAAAAAAAATAAAAATAAATAAAATAAATAAAAAAAACCGTTGTAATGCACATACGTATAACTGTGCGATACCGTTATATTACACATGTGTATTACTATGTATTTTTGATTTAATAGTATTTTATTGCATATAATCAATATTTGTGTATTGTATATGTGTAGTAGTGTTGTATTATATGGAAAAAAAATAATAATAAAATAAAAGTCCATGTGGTGCACATGTGCGTTAATGTTATATTACACATACGTACTAATGTGTATTAGTCTTATATTACATATATACAATAGTGTGTATCAAATATGTGCAATAGTGTTGTATTTTATACAATACAAACGCTTCTGCATATATGCAATGCACACTATTACACATGCGCACTATACCGACAAGGTTACCGACAATTTTTTTTTTTAAACCAATAACAACATATAAGAATAATGGAAAAAAAAGAAACTTCAAAAAAAAAAATTTTAAAAAGTTAAAAATAGTTTTTTAGATGTTTTTAGGAGTTTTTAAGTTTTCTCTTTAAGAGGAGTTTTCACTAGAACCCACTCCTATATACACACACACACACACACACACACACACATATATATATATTAATGTTGTTAATGAATCTCAAGTTTCGTTGCATGTATTTCATGCGTCATTTTTATTTGTATTTGGATTTGTATTCGCATTCGTTAAGTCAACCCGTTTTGTCGTTTCATTTTATTCTTGTTCATCCTTTATCGTTAACATAATATTCACGATGATTTACAGTTATTGTTCGTTTGTTTACTATTCATTTTGTTCTTAACGAACCTCTAAGATTTAAAGTTCTTACTTAAAACGAACCTCAAACTATACAGCTTTAATACGAAAATATCTAAAGTATATAATTCCAATTTCATTTAATTATATTCCAAAGTTCAAGGTCTAACTTGTAAATATAATTTAATTCAAGGTCTAACTTGTAAATATAATTTAAATTTCTGATTTAAAGAAACTTGAAACATGGAGGGACTAATGTGTAATTATAATTTAAATTATACTATTAAATAAATAAACCCAACCCAGCCCCTACCCTCCTCGATTTTCTGACAAGGTTTTTCCGGCAAGTCCCGCGGGTCCGGTAGCCCTCTAAAACTGTCAAAAATGCATATTAAACTCAATCATTAGCTCGTAAACTCATTTGACCATAACGGAAAACCAAAATCAACGACCAAAACGTGTTATAACAGCCTTTAATATGAGGTTAATCTAGTGACCCGTCAACGACAATAACTTCTTTGGCAACCTTTAAACACAACCCAAAAACGCGTTTTAATCTCAATTAATGATCGTGTTACCCTTCTCCACTAACGTAAATCTTTAATCAACGATTTTAATGTGTATTAACGAGTATCGATGGCCTAATTAAAACCTTCAAACGGCCGGAATATATCAATTACGCAATAACAGGTAATTAAGATACAACGGTCTAATTTGAACAATAAATAGACTACTAAACGTCTACTAAACATGTCCCCAACATCAAATCCAACTAGCAAACTCTCACTAATCACGATTTAGCCTGTAAAAGTCCATTTCGACCAAGCCCTCGTTCATTATCAAACAGTAACCTTTTCATGTAATTCGAATATGTATGTTGATCGTGTATGTATATCAATAAAACAAAAGGCCTAAATCAATTTCATCGAAAATGGATTGAATTTTTTTAAAACAAATCTAGGGTTCTTAGTAGGAAGATGAGGAACATTGCAAGTTGATATATATAATTTTGTTTCTATACTAAAACATATATGTAAATTGGTCCACCTGGTTACAATTGCTGAACATAAGCCAGAAGACCTGGTTTGAACCCGGGTCATGGCATTTATATTTTTGTTAGTTTTTTCTTTTTTTTATCCTATTTCTTTATTAAATAAATCAAGTTTAGATTATTAAAAATTACTATAAATCAAATAACATTAATTTAAACTAAATAGAATTAACTTTTAATATGTTTTATCAAATTCTATCTAAAAAAAACCCAACCTTTTCACATTCTATAAGATTCTTAAAACCCATTAATATTTTACTATTATTCCTGTTTCGTTAATTTTTCTTCGTTTAAATAATCGTTTCTAAGATACAATCTCGTCAAAATTCGGACTTCGTTAATATAACTAAATTCCCTTATTAAGTAATAAATTATTAGTTGAAATAATATTTACAGAATATATTTCGCTAAACCTTTAAAATTAGTTTATAATTCCGTTACTTTAAATTAATTAAGATTTTAATTCATTAAATGTTTAAACGCTAATTCGTTAACTTTAATTCAACAACATAATTATTTTCGAGACATGACACATGCGAATAAAATATATTAGTTATAATGTTAAATAATACAAATCGTTAAATTTCGTTAAAACTTAAAAATAATATTATATTATGAAATATCATCTGTCACACCCTCAAAATCCACTAACGGAGTTTTACCGTCAGAGGGTGTGAACTAACAGGATCGGAATCATCAGTTATAATCAAACCATAAAAACGTTTAAATGAAAATAAGTGCGGAAGCGTAAAACCATAGAAACAACGTTACGTCACGCAGGACGATTTAAAACCAAGGATAACAGTTAAAAGTAAGTTTGCATAGTTAAAAGTTTATCAAGCAATGCATGTTCCTAAACCGCGCGCCCGCCTCGGCTACCTGAGAATAACATACTAAAAGTGTCAACACAAGGTTGGTGAGTTCACAAGTTATATAAAAATAAATCGTTTAGCGTTTGCGTTCAGCGTTACAGCGTTTTGCGTTACAGCGTTACAGCGTTTTGCGTTACCAGATAGTGTTATGTCAAATTATATATCGATAGGTAGCTAGTCTATACAACAAGTATTACTAAGTGTTCGACACCGAAGCTGACTCGTTTATTAAGTGCCTTGTCACCAGGTCCTCCAGACCATGGTACGTGTTAGCCAAAATTACACCCGCTCGACCTCCAGTCGAGTTTAGCGTTGGGTGGGGTTTGTCAAACCCAGTAGTACTACTCAACAGTGACTCGCTATTCAAAATATTAACCGGTTCGATGTGTAGGACTTCAAATGTTTCGTTTGCCACTTAGCCTTTACATGTGATATATAATTTATAACAAAATCTTAAATGCGTTGTGGAGTATGTTATCTCCCCCAAGTGAAAAGCGTTTGAAAACAGTTTAAAGAGGGGAAAGTGAAACTCACTGTTTGCGAAAAAATTCCCAAATTAAATCACCAAGATGCGCGTCACAGAAAAACTCTCTCTAGCGTTCTAAAACAACAAAGAGATTTTTCTAAGTGTCGAAATATTATCGAGTCTCTAGACCCGGCACATAATACCTATGCACATAACATGTTTCGTGTTTCGTTTATGAATCATGTGTGACTTTAACAAGTGTATTTGTGACACATTACATGTGTAAGCAATCATATACGTGTCATGTATTCATAAAGTACATCACTAGCAATTACTCCCCGTAAGGACATTTTGGTCAAATCATGACAATTAACTAGCCATTATTCCCCATAGGGGCAATTTGGTCAAATTATGACAATCAATTAGCAATTATTCCCCGCAAGGGTAATTTGGTCCAAACATAACAATTATATAGCAAGTATCATGTTTCATGCATTTTCACAAAACTCAGCAGCTAGTTTCACCGAGACAGAAATTCTGCTTGAAAGATTGTACTATTCCACCGATCATAGCATCTCAATTAATTTACAAAAAATCATCACAGAAGCATATATGTCTTAGGTTTCAAGAACATATTTTATTATATTTTTATTCCTCATATTTTTCTCACAATCATCAAATCATTATAGCAAACTCATAACAGTCAAATTCATGCGCAACAGAATGTTATTTGCAATTCCCGTTAAACAAAAAATCCAATAGATGCAAGACCACTTGGGTTAGGTTCCTAACTCAATAAGTCAACTTCCAGAAGTGGAACCAACCCAATTGGTCTCGTAGTTCATGAGATATAATATTTACAAAACAACCTAACAGCAGGTCTAACAGATCAGCTTTGAACAACGTTCTTGTAAAATCATAAAAGTTAACCTTTACTTGTCCAAAACTTACAAGTTTGGACTTTATGAAAACTAGACTCAACAAATTACCCTGTAGTGTTAACAACCTCAACCAATTTCCACATTAACATTTATTTACAGTCGTCTAAACATAACTTACAATCTGTCCAGTGCCTGTTTTGACCTTTAATCACAATTAAATCGTTTGACCAACCAAAACACCTCCAAATTTGGCGTGGTTGGACTTTCTGAAAACTAGACTCAGAGTACTACCTTGTAGACTCATAATTTGCTCAGTTTGCTTTTATACTCAACAAGTTACACATCATTCAATCTTAACAATCACTGCTGTCAAAAACTCAGCAAGCATAAACCATCATCTAACATGCATCCTAAGCATACGACATAACCCAAAACATGTAATACACATAATTAATCATGGAAAATCAGTAGCAACCCTCTAGGGTTTACAAACAATCAACGATTCATCAATCTTTCACCGTTCAAAATCACATATGATCCTCAATATCAACAACCAATACATAATCAATCATAGGAACACTTAATATGATATTCAATAGTTAGGGTTTCATATTTATACCTTAAAACGCAGAAATAAACCAAGGGAAACGTGAGAGGTGCTTAGAAACGAGTGTAGGATGCTTCAATTGTGAAAACCAAGATCAAACAAGGGTGGTATGGTGGTGGTGAGTGGCTGCCGATCGCAAGGAGAGGGAGAGAGAGGCTGCCGCGATCGGGGTTAGGGAGAAAGAAAAGAAAAAGTGTTTTAGGGTTTTGGTTTATTATTATTTATAAACATAATATGTTACATTCAAGTCCCTCAACTTCTAAATATTACTTATCTAGCCTAAATCAACTAGTTTGCATCTTGAGTTAGCGTTTTATACTATGTTATCACATAACACGTAAGTCTAACACATAATTATCACATAATTATTGTTTTGACGTTTTCGTTTACTCACCAATCGTTAGCGTCAACTCGTTTGCGTTTCGGTGCAATTCCCGAAAGACTACACATGTAGTAAGTGTTAAGCGTCATTTAAACCCTAGTTTAAATGTAATGAAGTGTGCGTTATAGATTCAATGATCTTAAGTTTGAATTGACGGAGTTGAGTTAACGGAGTTAACCTGAAATTGACGATTGTCACATCATTCCCATGTTAAAGAATTTTCGTCCCGAAAATTTGAGTCAAGTCGTGATGAGTGTCTGAAAGAGTAAGAAAAAAATTTCAGTTTGTCATATCATCCCCTAGTAGAAAGAAATTTCGTCCCGAAATTTAATTCATACCTCCGGTGATGTCTGACGGTTTGCCGAGTTTCGCGGTTTTCTGTGTTTGGTTAGCCCTTCAAAAAGGTGAGGATACTTTTTCATCATTTGATCCTCGCGTTCCCACGTGAACTCCGGTCCACGTCTCGAGTTCCAACGAACCTTAACGATTGAAATTTTGCTGTGCCTGAGCGTTTTGGTTTCCCAATCCAAAACCTCGACTGGTTCCTCAATGAAACGTAACTGTTCATCAACTTGCAGTTCCTCCAAAGGGACTACATGGGTTTCATCAGATAGGCATTTCTTCAAATTGGACACGTGGAATACATTGTGTACGCCACCGAGTTCCGTTGGTAGGTCCAGTCGGTACGCCACCGGACCAATGCGCTCAGTTATCCGGTAAGGACCAACATATCGTGGGTTGAGTTTGTTTCGCTTACCAAAGCGAACCACACCTTTCCAAGGTGAGACTTTGAGTAACACTTGGTCATTCACTTGAAATTCGAGAGATTTTCGGCGCTTGTCGGCGTAACTCTTTTGGCGATCTCGTGCTGCTGCCATGCGATTTCGGATTTGAACAATCTTTTCCGAAGTTTCGAGTACCAGTTCCGGACCAGTGATTTGACTGTCACCCACCTCTGCCCAGCAGAGTGGTGATCGACACTTCCGTCCGTACAGCGCTTCAAACGGCGCTGATTTAATATACTTGCGTGGTAGCTGTTATTATACAAAAACTCTACCAAAGGTAAGTGAGGTTCCCAACTTTTTCCGAAATCCAACACGCATGCACGCAACATATCCTCCAGGGTCTGAATAGTTCGTTCACTTTGCCCATCCGTCTGAGGATGGTATGCTGTGCTCATATCAAGACGGGTGCCTAGTGCGCTTTGCAGCGACTTCCAAAAGTGCGAAGTGAAACGAGAATCTCGATCAGAAATGATTGAGACAGGCACTCTGTGTCTAGACACTACTTCCTTCATGTAAACACGAGTCAGTCTTTCCATTTTGTCCGATTCCTTAATCGCTAAAAAGTGTGCAGACTTAGTCAACCGGTCAACGATCACCCAGATGGTATCGCATCCCGTCGGTGTCTTAGGTAAACCCGTGATAAAATCCATTGAGATGCGTTCCCATTTCCACATTGGGAGTTCCGGTTGTTGCAGTAGGCCAGACGGTTTCTGGTATTCTATTTTGACTCGGGCGCACGTCAAGCATTTGCTCACGTAGGTGGCAATGTCGGCTTTCATGTTCGGCCACCAGTAAAGTGCCTTTAAATCATGATACATTTTTATCTGAGCCAGGGTGGATAGAATATCGGGACTTGTGAGCTTCGTCTATCACCAGAGTTCTCAACTCTCCGTACCGTGGAACCCAAATCCGGTTCTCAAAATATCGGACCCCGTCCGATCTGGTTTCAAGTTGCTTGTTCATGCCCCGCATGAGTTCCGATGGAAGATTATCATCTTTCAAAGCTTCGTGTTGCGCCTCGCGAATCTGGTCGGGTAAGCTGGCGTGAATTGTGAGTTGCAATGCTCGCACTCGTCTGGGTGTATCTGTTTCTTTTCTGCTGAGAGCGTCGGCCACTACATTGGCCTTGCCAGGGTGGTACTTGATGGCACAATCGTAATCTTTAAGCAGCTCGACCCAACGACGCTGTCGCATGTTCAGCTCCTTCTGATCGTAGATATGTTGGAGACTCTTGTGGTCGGTGTAAATGGTAAGCTTGGTACCGTACAAGTAATGCCTCCATATCTTAAGGACAAACACCACAGCTCCGAGTTCCAAATCATGGGTCGTGTCTTCTCGTGAACCCGTAGTTGTCGAGAGGCGTAGGCTAACCTTCTCGAGTTGCATCAGCACACAACCGAGACCTTGTATCGATGCGTCACAGTGTACCTCAAAATTTTCCGTTCCCTCGGGGAGGGCTAGAATAGGGGCGCTACAGAGTTTGGTTTTCAACAGTTGAAAAGCGGATTCTTGCGCGTCACCCCAATTGTACTTAGTGCCTTTGTGAGTCAAAGCGGTGAGGGGTTGAGCAATCTTTGAAAATCCCTCGATGAAAAGCCGGTAGTAGCCGGCCAGTCCTAGGAATTGTCGCACCTCAGTCGGAGTCTTAGGTGCTTCCCAGTTTTTGATGGCCTCTACCTTACCGGGATCGACATGGATACCATTCTCGTTGATCACATGCCCTAAAAAGTGAACCTCGCGAAGCCAAAATTCACATTTCGAGAGTTTAGCATACAGTTGTTCCTTCTTTAATAATTCCAGAATTACCCTTAGGTGCTCTTCATGGTCAGCTTCGTTCTTGGAGTAGACGAGAATATCATCGATGAATACAATCACAAACTTGTCGAGGTACGCCTTGCATACTCGATTCATGAGATCCATAAATATAGCTGGTGCGTTGGTTAGGCCAAAAGGCATAACCGAAAACTCGTAGTGACCATACCGTGTTCTGAAAGCCGTCTTTGAAATATCTTCCTCGCGCACTCTTAGTTGGTGGTAACCAGATCGCAGATCGATCTTCGAGTAGTAACTCGATCCTTGAAGCTGGTCAAACAGATCATCAATTCGTGGTTAAGGATAACGGTTCTTGACCGTCACCTTGTTCAACTCCCGGTAGTCGATACACATGCGGAAAGTCCCGTCCTTCTTTCGGACAAATAAGACAGGGGCTCCCCATGGCGATGAGCTAGGTCGGATAAAACCCTTATCCAACAAATCTTGCAACTGAGTGGACAGTTCCTGAAGCTCCGCCGGTGCGAGCCGATACGGGGCTCGTGCTATGGGTGCTGCACCGAGGGTCAACTCGATTTGGAATTCGACTTGTCGTATAGGAGGGAGTCCAGGCAAATCCTCCGGGAAAACTTCCGGAAAGTCTCGCACAACGGGTATATCTTCAATTCGCTTCTCCTCCGCGGGTTTCTCAACAATCTGCGCCAAAATTGCCGGATGACCCTTTCGCAGGTACTTCTGCGCCTTCATAAGGGTAATGACGCTGGTGGTCATGCCGCTTCTCTCACCTCGGACCGAAATGATCTCGCCGAAAGGGGTGGTAATGTGTACTATCTTATCGTGGCATATAATCTCCGCTCGGTTCTCGGATAACCAGTCCATGCCGACAACGACATCAAAACTACTAAGCGTAAAAGGAATAAGGTCGATATCAAAGACATGACCTGACAGTTTTAACTTACATCCCGCAAGTACATGAGTCGTTACTATAGTCTTACCGTCAGCTAATTCAACAGGAAACTGAGCATCTAACGGAGTTGGAGTTAAGTCTAAGAGTTGGCTAAAGGCTTTCGACACAAAACTCCTATCAGCTCCAGTGTCGAACAATACAGAAGCAAAACAATCGTTCACAGGGAACTTACCAGTCACCACGTACGGATCATTGCGGGCTTGACCCGACCCAATTACAAAAGCTCTTCTTTTGCCATTGCTTCCACCACTACTGCCACTTCCATTACCTCCATTGTTGTCGTTCTGTTTCAGCTTGGGACAATCTTTCCTGAAATGACCTTCCTGCCCACATTCGAAACATCCCTTCGTCGTCATAGGTGGCTTAGGAGCACCCTTTGCCACAAGGTCTCCTCTACATTCTTTCGCTTGGTGACCCATCTTTCCGCATCTCTGACACTTGACACGGTCACACTGGCCAACATGATGATAGTTGCACCTGTTGCACTTTGGATATTTCCCAGCATATCCGCTCGAAACCTGCCCGCTACCGTTGTTGTTGTTGTTGTTACTCGGGTTGTCACGGGCTTTAGTGGTCGAACCCCTAGGTGGTAACGCACCTTGGGTCACAGCCTGATCCGTCAGTTTGTGAGCTAAACGGATCGCTTGTTGTATCGTGGCTGGTCTGGAAGACGTCACCATGCCCTGAATCTGCGGTGCTAACCCATCAATGTACATTTCGATCCTCTTGCTCGGCGGATCCATCATCCGCGGACACATCACAGCCAACTCGTGAGAACGAGTAGTGTAGGCTTCGATTTCCGAACCCACCATCTTCAGTGACCAAAACTCCGACTCCAACTTTGAAATCTCTTCTCTCGGACAATACTCCTCTCGCATCATGTTCTTGAACTCCTCCCAGTTCATCGCGTTAGCCAGTTCCAATCCAAGGATCTGCACGTTTGCACATCGTCTGAGGACACCTCTGAGTGTGCCTCTGGCTCAGCCGGTTCTTCCTCCGGTTCCTCTTCGGGTTCCTTCTCGGGATCTTCCTCGGGATCTTCCTTGGGATCCTCCTCATGCTCCTCTTTGGGATCTTCTTCGGGTTCCTCTTCGGGCTCTGCCTTAGGTTCGGCCTCAGGCTCTGCCTCAGGTTCGGCTGCGTTCTGAGCAAGTTGCATTTGTAAGACATCGCAACGCTCTAGAGCTATCTCGGTTCGGGTCCTTGCTACTTGGAGTTGCTCTTGCAAGTCTATTATCTCGGCTTGCATCTTTCTCATAATCTTCATCTGTTGATCACTAGCCTCTTGCCTTTCCTTCATTGCCGCTGCCATGCGGGCAATCTCCTCCTTAGTCTCGGTTCCGTCTTTTAACAGTCCGGAAACGTTCGCTCTCGTATAGCGCATGTAACCCACATCACGCTCCAAACAAGAAACGACAGCTGCGAGAACTCGCTCTACAGGTTCGGTTATGGGTGGTAGGGTGTTGGGATAAGCAGGGTGGTTCGGGTGAGGTAACGGGGGAACTTGTTCGCGATAGACCATACGTCTGATCATGTTAGGGTACCATTCCCAGCTAATGTCGTTTTCGTATAGGCCTCTGGATAAGCGGTACCTCTTCGGTGCGGGAGCTTCGAGTTCCGGGACTACTCGGGGCGGCGATGCGGTAGGTAACTGCGGTTCCTTTCCGTGAACATTAGTCATCGGATCAGATGAAGATGAGGGTGGCGGCGTCGACATTCCTACAGGTAAGCCGTGTATGCGCGCGCGTATGAGTGAAAGAGGTAAAGAGATAGGATAACAAAGACTACACAAATCTATGCAGTACGTATCATTATAACTAATGGGTCATCGCGGTTATAGTCTAGTATGCATGCAGCTTCTAGTTCGCTATAACCAATGGCTTTGATACCAATCTGTCACACCCTCAAAATCCACTAACGAAGTTTTACCGTCAGAGGGTGTGAACTAACAGGATCAGAATCATCAGTTATAATCAAACCATAAAAACGTTTAAATGAAAATAAGTGCGGAAGCGTAAAACCATAGAAACAACGTTACGTCACGCAGGACGATTTAAAACCAAGGATAACAGTTAAAAGTAAGTTTGCATAGTTAAAAGTTTATCAAGCAATGCATGTTCCTAAACCGCGCGCCCGCCTTGGCTACCTGAGAATAACATACTAAAAGTGTCAACACAAGGTTGGTGAGTTCACAAGTTATATAAAAATAAATCGTTTAGCGTTTGCGTTCAGCGTTACAGCGTTTTGCGTTACAGCGTTTTGCGTTACAGCGTTTTGCGTTTCCAGATAGTGTTATGTCAAATTATATATCGATAGGTAGCTAGTCTATACAACAAGTATTACTAAGTGTTCGACACCGAAGCTGACTCGTTTATTAAGTGCCTTGTCACCAGGTCCTCCAGACCATGGTACGTGTTAGCCAAAATTACACCCGCTCGACCTCCAGTCGAGTTTAGCGTTGGGTGGGGTTTGTCAAACCCAGTAGTACTACTCAACAGTGACTCGCTATTCAAAATATTAACCGGTTCGATGTGTAGGACTTCAAATGTTTCGTTTGCCACTTAGCCTTTACAAGTGATATATAATTTATAACAAAATCTTAAATGCGTTGTGGAGTATGTTATCTCCCCCAAGTTAAAAGCGTTTGAAAACAGTTTAAAGAGAGGAAAGTGAAACTCACTGTTTGCGAAGAAATTCCCAAATTAAATCACCAAGATGCGCGTCACAGAAAAACTCTCTCTAGCGTTCTAAAACAACAAAGAGATTTTTCTAAGTGTCGGAATATTATCGAGTCTCTAGACCCGGCACATAATACCTATGCACATAACATGTTTCGTGTTTCGTTTGTGAATCGTTTGTGACTTTAACAAGTGTATTTGTGACACATTACATGTGTAAGCAATCATATACGTGTCATGTATTCATAAAGTACATCACTAGCAATTACTCCCCGTAAGGGCATTTTGGTCAAATCATGACAATTAACTAGCAATTATTCCCCATAGGGGCAATTTGGTCAAATTATGACAATCAATTAGCAATTATTCCCCGCAAGGGTAATTTGGTCCAAACATAACAATTATATAGCAAGTATCATGTTTCATGCATTTTCACAAAACTCAGCAGCTAGTTTCACCGAGACAGAAATTCTACTTGAAAGATTGTACTATTCCACCAATCATAGCATCTCAATTAATTTACCAAAAATCATCACAGAAGCATATATGTCTTAGGTTTCCAGAACATATTTTATTATATTTTTATTCCTCATAGTTTTCTCACAATCATCAAATCATTATAGCAAACTCATAACAGTCAAATTCATGCGCAACAGAATGTTATTTGCAATTCCCGTTAAACAAAAAATCCAATAAATGCAAGACTACTTGGGTTAGGTTCCTAACTCAATAAGTCAACTTCCAGAAGTGGAACCAACCCAATTGGTCTCGTAGTTCATGAGATATAATATTTACAAAACAACCTAACAGCAGGTCTAACAGATCAGCTTTGCACAACGTTCTTGTAAAATCATAAAAGTTAACCTTTACTTGTCCAAAACTTACAAGTTTGGACTTTATGAAAACTATACTCAACAAATTACCCTGTAGTTTTAACAACCTTAACCAATTTCCACATTAACATTTATTTACAGTCGTCTAAACATAACTTACAATCTGTCCAGTGCCTGTTTTGACCTTTAATCACAATTAAATCGTTTGACCAACCAAAACACCTCCAAATTTGGCGTGGTTGGACTTTCTGAAAACTAGACTCAGAGTACTACCTTGTAGACTCATAATTTGCTCAGTTTGCTTTTATAATCAACAAGTTACACATCATTCAATCTTAACAATCACTGCTGTCAAAAACTCAGCAAGCCTAAACCATCATCTAACATGCATCCTAAGCATACGACATAACCCAAAACATGTAATACACATAATTAATTAGGGAAAATCAGTAGCAACCCTCTAGGGTTTACAAACAATCAACGATTCATCAATCTTTCACCGTTCAAAATCACATATGATCCTCAATATCAACAACCAATACATAATCAATCATAGGAACACTTAATATGATATTCAATAGTTAGGGTTTCATATTTATACCTTAAAACGCAGAAATAAACCAAGGGAAACGTGAGAGGTGCTTAGAAACGAGTGTAGGATGCTTCAATTGTGAAAACCAAGATCAAACAAGGGTGGTATGGTGGTGGTGAGTGGCTGCCGATCGCAAGGAGAGGGAGAGAGAGGCTGCCGCGATCGGGGTTAGGGAGAAAGAAAAGAAAAAGTGTTTTAGGGTTTTGGTTTATTATTATTTATAAACATAATATGTTACATTCAAGTCCCTCAACTTCTAAATATTACTTATCTAGCCTAAATCAACTAGTTTGCATCTTGAGTTAGCGTTTTATACTATGTTATCACATAACATGTAAGTCTAACACATAATTATCACATAATTATTGTTTTGACGTTTTTCGTTTACTCACCAATCGTTAGCGTCAACTCGTTTGCGTTTCGGTGCAATTCCCGAAAGACTACACATGTAGTAAGTGTTAAGCGTCATTTAAACCCTAGTTTAAATGTAATGAAGTGTGCGTTATAGATTCAATGATCTTAAGTTTGAATTGACGGAGTTGAGTTAACGGAGTTAACCTGAAATTGACGATTGTCACACCATCAAATGCTAATAAAATATATTAAAATAATGCATATTTCCTAAAACCAAATTTCTTAACTTTTATAATCCCGTTAGTTAAATCTCGTTTTTGTTTTGATTATAGTTTATGATGTTCGATCGTTTCGGGTTCTCTTGCGCGCTTTCAGTTTAGATTTCAAGTTTATCTTCGATTTCGAGGTGGTTTCTCACATCCCATTTTTTACGCTTTTATATAGTTTGGAGTAGCATATATATCCTATCTATTCAATGGTTTATCGAGTCATTTACAAAACTGCGATTGATATCATGGACTTATGTGTTTACTTGATTACTTGTTCAGAATTACTTGCTCATGGTTGCTTCGATAAGTATGATCATACGCCCCCTTTTGCACTCAGAACCATTTTGTTATGAGTGAAAAAGGGACCCTCGATCCGAGTAAGTTGGTTGTTACCGACTGGAAAGGACATCGTATGCAGTTTAGTGACACTTGTTCATGGAATTGCATGGTTTTTACGTACATATATAAAACTTGTATGAACTAACCAACTATTCACTTAGTTGACTGTATTTTATATATATGCTATACGTATCGTTATTAGAGGATGAAGCTCGATGAAGACACTGAACTTAGGTTGTTTAAACAATTGGACAAAATATTTAGTTGTATTTATATTTTTCTTGTATTCTTGTTGCAAACTTGTGTACTTGACTTGTAAATTAATTAATGATAATATTGTCCTTTAATAGTGTCACATGTGTTTTGAACAATCTGTACATCACACTCGGGCATTTCCGGTTAAGCCGGGGTGTTACATTAACCATCAAAGTAATATATACATACATGATTAAATTGAAATAATATAACCAATTTGGATTACTAATCTTTGATGCTAATGGCTCCTTCCAAGGGCTTAATCTTCTAAATCTTCAAGGGGTATAATTTCCTTATTAATGGTGGTGAAAAGAGGTGGTTGAAGTGGAGTAAATGAGGTTGGAATGTCTATTGAATGTGGAAGATGATCATTCAATACATAGCTTGATCTGGGAGCCAAAACATGGACGTGTTTAGAAAAACATGGTCATGATGACTTTTTTTTGTCTTGTTGCATTAAGTGCTCCTTATCATATTGTACAGCGAAGGTTAACACGGCCATGATGAGTTGGGCACGGCCGTGGTGAGTCCACAACAGCCCAAATTTTGTCCTTTTGTCTTGTATTGTAAACATAGGCGTGTTTTGGGAAGGCATGGTCGTGGTGACCTTCAGATCCTTCTATTTTGTCTTTTCCTTTTGTTCTTGATAACATGGGTGTGTTGGTATTAACATGACTATGTTTTGGCTTCCTGATTTTTGTCTTTACTTCTTATACTCTAGGCATGACCATGTCTTGATTCACCATGGGGTGTGTTGCGTCTGTTTTCACCGTTTATCTCTGTTTTTCTTTGTATATCAGCTCGTTTTATTCCTTAGAGCTATATTTACCTATTGATACAAATTATAAACGTTAGTGGTTATTTATTCTAATATAATTGCTGATATTATGCTTATTTGGAGATATTTAGTGTCAAAAAGATGTATAAATTCTTATACATTAGTAACTCGAGACCTTTTAGGGGAAGGCAAGATGCTCACATGTGGATTTGGATTGCGGTTTTGCCATGGCTTTGGGCGAGTGTGGGCATCAAATGCAATTGTTGGCTGGTGAAGGCTTGAAGTGGGAGTTTGTTGGGCAAGGGATAACTCCTCATTTATGAGCTTTTCATAAAGCTCGTGAAGGGTAATCGGCGTGTCTCGAGCAAGGACCGCATCAATGACAGATTTATAGGATATAGGATGTGGATTTAAGGCCGCATCAATAGACGGACCCTAAGCGGCTGACTGGGGAGTTAGATGTACTCGGAATACTCGGAGAGTACTCGGACATGATAAATATAAAGAAAATTAATTTTTGTATATTATATATACGTCAAATGTCATAAGTTTACTAATATTTAAAAAAAAATAGGTGAATATCAATATAAATTAAAGAAATACATTTTTAAATAACAAATTATTCTAAAAATTGCTAATCATTAATTAAAAAAATGATATTTGCTCTTTAATATTATAGATGTACGAATTATGTTTATTTTTTAAGTTAATATTCGTCAAAGTTCACCGACTAGACGTGATTCTGGCTGAAGTTGATTATATTTGATTGATTCTTAGTAATTAGGCGGAGGTAAAGAAACTCGCCTCGGCGACATACCCTGTAGCAAGTATTCGAAGAGCACTCGGCCTTCCAAACCTATTTTTATAACATTGCAAATATAACAATTTACTTAAACGTTTGAATGAGAAATTTGTGTATCGTCAATATTCCACCTCTTTTGCCAACTAAACCGGAATCCCTTTAAAAATCAAGTCATTCCTGGCCTTCAAGAGACGCCAAATCAATATCAAACATATCGCTATAAACTACTTCGCTTTCTTTTTTGAAATCTTACTAAACTTATACATATTTATATTATTAATTTAAGACTATCTAAGAAAAATTTAATGAACAAAAGTTGAGACCACCTATTCCCCTCAAAACCCATAACTATCTCTCAGGTTTTAATACTTAAATTCTAAACTGAAATTTTAAAAATAAAAATGTAAAGTTGTGAGTTTAAATCTTTGTATATAGAATAATTTTTTTTTTCTTAAGTAGTTGGTTTTCTGGTCTAATGGAATGATTGTGAGGGTTAAGGCATGTGATCTTAGGGTCTTAAGTTCGAAACTAGGGGTCTCAATCATGTCGGGTTTGTAGGTTGACGTGTTGATGGGTTTCGCGTTGGCGGGTTAGCATATTGAGATTCTTCAACCCTTTTTACGTTTATATACAAATATGGATAATAAATTAAACAATTTTTACTCTTATTCATATAAAACTCGTTAATAGTTTGTGATAAATTTAATTGTTTTTGTTTATTTATCTCTCATTCTTAATTAACAAACTTAGGTTCACATATTTATTTTAAGATAAGAATAAATGAATGAAGTAACCAAAGAATAGACCGTTAAAACTTATAAAATGGAAATGTTGGAAGTAAAAATCAGATAGAAGTACTGTAAAGAAAAGTTAGTTTTTTACTTTTAAAAGTTAATTAATATATAAGAAAATAAAAATTTAAGTATTTAACTTTAAAATTTAAACTTTTTATACCTGATATCAAAATTAACTTCTTTAAAATTGTTAAACAGGTTAATAAGTCAACCCACTTTTAATGTGTCGGGTTCGGGGTGACCTATTTTTTACATGTGTCGGGTTCAGGTTGACATGTTTAAGAAAGCAGATCGTGCCAGCCGACGCAAAACCTATATTTTTTCGTGTCGGGTTTCGGGTCGTGTTAGCAATTTGGCACCCCTATTCGAAACCAGACTCAACGGGGTTTTCAGGGTGGTGAGTTTCCTTAATGATGCGTTTTTTTGTGAGTCAGACCTGAAGCGTCAAAATTAGTATGGATAGTTGACATCCCGTTTTAAGAAGACTCACCTACGTATTAGGGGTGGTTCCAAACATTATTAAAAAAAAACTTTTCTTCTATTTACAAGAAAATGTAAAATTAAACATGTAAACAAAAACAGCAACAATGAAGGTTTACTTTAAAATATTTGTTGTATATAAAGTGATGTCATCGTTTCGTCTTCATTAAAGGTATCATAGAAGATCGACTAGATGCGCATATCATGCCATATATTCGTCTACTCAGCAGGTTTTTTTATATGTAAATTATAATAATACTTTCAATTGCTTTCGTTAATAGTATTATATAACAGTTAGAATATTATTCTTTAGTTTAACGAAGTATAATTTGAGTTTTTTAATAAGTTGTAAATCTAAACTCGAGCTTGGCTCATGATTTAAGCACAAGCACGGCTGCCTTGGTCCGTGCTCGAATGATGTATTATGTAACTATTTTAACTTATATTTATACTCTTAATTTGTGTATATAAGCTTTATATAAATCAAACAAATGAAAATATATAAATTAAATTAATTAATAAAGTACAAAAAAATATAATTTTTTTCAAAATAAACTAGTAGGTTAATTAATAATAATTTTTTTTTGTCAAACTTATAAAATAAAAGTGATAAAAAGAATTAAAAAATATAAAAAAGGGAAAAAATAATAAATAAAGAAAACCTACTATTTATAATCACGTGGGTTAAAATTGCAATTAAAATCAATTGTCAGAGGGTCATTCCACATAAATTTGCATTTTTAATTGAATAAGATATAGAAAATAAACCACAGATGTTAAAATAACAATTTACTCTTATATTTATATAGACTCATTTAAACTTACAAATTTAATTAAAGTTGATGTATTACGATTTAGCTTGAGGTCATTTTACTTCAGATTAGATTTGCGCATTTGTGCATGATCGATAAGCTTAACTTATTTTGCCTTTTGAAAATCATGTAGGAGTAAGATCTGTCATAAATTTATTTGAAAAGGTTTCTTATAAAGGGTTTTCCAAAAAAAAAAAAAAACACTATGCTAAAAAACTGTCGCCAATTGTTTTTACTACGCATTTTCGATGGATATAGTGTTGGAATATCGAACCATATTCTCGGTGAATGTGAAAGGACTTAAATTGACAAGACGGCCAAGTTCGTTCAGTTTACTAATTGTAATGTGATTAGTGTGGAATGTCTTAGGCACCAAGTTAGGGTTATATTAGGGTTTGGGTAGAGGCTTTGAATTGATGATTAAAAGAGAATTATTATAACGAGTTTTTAAGATAGTATTCTTTTACAATATAAGGTGTTTGTCCATAATGTGCCTTTAATCCTTGATATAGCTGTGTGAAACGAACCTAGTGGATTTAGGTTCAAGACTACAAGCCTTTATCCATAAAATCCATAATAGTCATCATTGTTATAACAACTAAGATTTTCCACTTTTATGATCAATTACTTAAAACTAAATAACACAGCACCAAAGCTATTATTTTATTCTTTAAATATAATTACATTGATTTGAAAAAGGTTTTGATTGGCGCAATTCACTGATAAATAATATGGTGTCAATTTGTCCACTCTCGGGGTTGTTATTGGTGGTGAGATACACATACAATACATCCACGAAAACTGGATAGAGACACATGAATTAATAATAGTGACTTGATAACAAAAGCTTCAGCATGATCAAACCAAATCCAACATGAATACAAATCAGACACTAACAAGAACAAAGCATTTAAAAGTTTATCGTCATCGATGAGCAGTTATGAGAGTCTCTATGAACCGCAATCCATCAAACCTCGGTGCAAATTTCTCGGTGCAACAACTGGTCTTCTCTTGTGAAGCATACGACTGGTGTTGACCGGATATTACAGGATCCTACACCACAATCAAAACCAATGATTTCAGTAAGTTATAAGTTGGATCAAATAAGAGGGCTTTTTTATGTCGGGTTTATTGGAATACAATATATATTTATGGTTTTAGTGTCAACACTAAAACTAGGTGGGGGGCTCGACACGGAAACCCTAGATATTATATTCCAAAGAGGGTAATTACCAGGTGAGAAGATTTGATGCCGGTAAGGACGGTTGTGGCAGAAGCGGCGGCCATGGAAGCTGCTAAGAATCCAGGAGTCTTCATGGTAAATGAGATGAGAGGGATGGACTATGGGAGGTTGAAGTGGTGTATATATGGATGGTAGATTTTTGTTTTATGCGGCAACCAAATCATGGTGGCTGAGGTAGCTTCATTTTTTTAATTGAGTTTTAAGGTTATGCCTTTTTGTGTGGTTGCTTGCGTCTTTATTTTTCTTGTGTTGGTTGGGTCTAAAAGGACGTTGTACATTTTTATATTTAAATATGCAATAATGTCTTAACCAACACTTTATTTTATTATATAGAGAAAAAATAAAATACATAGTAAAATTGACGGGTTAAAAAAAGAGACGGTGCATGCGGTGATACATGTAGTAGTATATGCCATAGAAGACCAGAAACAACAAAACAAATCTAAAAACAACAATTGCCGTATTAATTGTTTATTGGATTACATCGAAATAGAAGGCAAGCAGGCAACAGAAATGAAGCGTTATTCAATATCGTTCGTCAAAAACATATATTATTGAAGAGAAGAAAATTCAAGCTCAGTTTGAGTGAAACATAGGGGAAAGGGAGTACTTTTCTGGACAGGACCGACCAATGGGTCGGCGAAACAAGTTAGGATTTTAAGTTCGTTCTTAATAAAGGCTTCTAAGTTCAAAACACATTATATAGATACATTATAATGGGTAAAATATATGTAAAGTAATGTACTGGTGTAATGGTAGACTTAGTTGTTACATTATAATGGGTCATGATTTTGAAACTTGTACTAAGCAAATTTTTTTTTTCTTAACAAATGTAATAAAAATACCCCAAAATATTATTTTGATTTATACCTCCACATTCATTGAGCCGACACTGTTTTCGAAGTGTATATATATATATTAAAAATGGAAAAATCCTCAAAATAGCTTACTTTGACAAAGAATTTCTACAAATAGCTAACGCTCAACAAAAATCCCCAAAATAGCCTAAGAATCCCGTTGGATCCGACGGATTAAGGAACCTATCAAGACATGCCACGTAGCAGACAATTTCGTCGGATGCTACGGTTAACGATTTCGTCCGACGAATTAATGGAACGAACCGACGTAAAAAAACACAGCTGGCTCCGACGGAAACATGAACTGATACGTTGGAGCCAACTGCCTTTTTTACGTCGGATATATATATATATATATATATATTGTGACAACTGCCCGATCCGACCCGACCCAGGTACCTGTTTTCGAATCCGATTCTTTTTATAATTTAAAATTTTGATTATTAATCTTTGTAAATTTAACTTTAAATAAATTATATATACATATTTTTTTATATTACTAATAATAATAATTCTCTTCCCGCCTCTTTCTCTCTCTTATCGCCGTCCCGCCCCTTTTTCTTAACCCTTGAGTCTGAACCCTTTTTCTCTTAACTCTTTGCTTGTCCTTTGGTTCTTCCCGCCTAAGGATGTCTGCGCAGCTCCACGGGCCAGACTCCTTACAAGGAAGCCTGCGTGAAGACCAGTTGTTCCTGCGATACGCGAGGCGAACTGTTCTCGCAGCGCGCTAAGAATTGTAGTTCTTCTCGCAGCGCGCTAAGAACGGTAGTTCTTCCCGCGACGCGCTAAGAATTTTAGTTCTTCTCGCAGCGCGCTAAGAATGGTAGTTCTTCTCGCGACGCGCTAAGGATTTGTAGTTCTTCCCGCGGCGCGCTAAGAATGGTAATTCTTCCCGCGGCGCGCTAAGGATAATAGTTCTTCCCGCGGCGCGCTAAGGATTGTTCTCTGTCTGCCTTCGCCCTCGCGCGTGCGCTCGAGTCTTCTCGCGCTAGACCTTAAGTCTTTTCTTCTGTTTAGGTCAGCCTGTATTATTTTGTGATATCTTATCTTCTGTCTGAATAGTCACTTTCGGCGCAGCATGCGCATCAATCCCATTGGTTGGCAGAAAAAGTGACTGACATTATCTTTTGAAATCTTCTTTTGCATGTCTTGATCAGTGTTTTCCCTGACACCTCCCATGCTTTATTCTGTAATCTGTCAGCTTTTCCCCATCCCCTGCAGCTGCCGGCATATCTTGTGATATCTTTTGCTTTTGTCTTTTTGTACTTTTAATATCTTTTGCTTGATTTGTTTAGATCTTTTCCTCTTTTCTAGGGATTGTGTTCCCTAGGGTTTCTCTATATATAATACTATTTTCTTGTTATTTAACACTACACACACAAACACTTAAACTCTCATCTGCTCTCTTCTCCTTGCCCTCTGCCATTGTTCCTCAGCCGCCTCCTCTCTCTGCCTTCGTCTTTTCCTTTGTCCTGCCCAGATTTCCGGTAATATATAATATATGATAATTTGTTAAAGATACATATTACTATGCTAACATATATTCAAGGCATAAAACAAATCATTAAATCAATAAACTTTTATTTATAGGTTAACTTGTGCTTGTTTCTTGCATTATCTTTCAACATACATTTTTCAGGTGAGTAATCTCGTACCTAATCCCTTTTTATTTTTAATGTTTTGGGATGTTCATGTGTTCGTACAAACTTGAGTCTTAAACTTGGTTATAAACTTTTGTCGCGCAAAACCCCATGTGTTATGGACGTAGACTTGGCTGTTTATTTGTATGTGTGGATCATTAACCGTCTTGTCGGCCTATTCCGCAGTTTTCATGGATCCATTAGATGAACACGGGAGAACTATCGTTTATGATTTCTCTTTTGTTTACACTTGCACAGTTTTCTTGTTTTTGTGCTCAATTGGGAGCACGGATTGAACTATGAGCTATGATCTAAGGCTTGATCACAATCTGATTACACCCTTGTTGAACACCAGTTATACACATGATGCGCGCAGATATTGTTATCTATTTATATGTATTACACTTGATTTCTCACCGACACGCAAGTGTTGACGTTTTATTTTAACACATGTTCAGGTTTGCTGTAGCAGCTTTTGGGAATCTCTTGGACGCGTAGGATGTTTTCTTTTTGTTTAGACCTAGATTAAAATGTAACAAGACATATTATGTTATATGAATATTTTAAGTTATGATATGATTTATGTTAATTTATGATTCATGTTCTGCGCTCGCGCAATGAAAATGTATTTATTAAATATTGACACCCAATAGTGTCGCGAGTAATGAAACAATACGTGGCGCCCCGATGTATAATCCGCCTTCGGTCGGGGTGTTACAGATTGGTATCAGAGCTCCGTGACTTTAGGATAGGTGGTTAGACGTAACGACCTAGAATACCTAAGAGTCCATTCTCGCGCATGAGAAATATCTCATGTTTGCGCGCTAATTGTTATTTACTCGATATTTATAAAATATGCTGGCGCTTACGCAGCACATGATTTCATGTTTTATTCGCGATCTTTCGATTTTTATTGTTAAATTTCAACTTTTTTCCTTACATATTCGTTTGTTGTGGGGATTGAAAATCCGAGAAGTCATGGTGGTACATGAATAGTTAATTTTCAATTACCATTAACTTTATGTTTTAAATTGAAGATTTGAAAAGTCATGGTGATACATGAATTGTCAATCTCCAATATTCATTTACTCGATATTTTAAATTGAAGATTTGAAAAGTCATGGTGATACATGAATGGTCAACCTTCAATGCTCATTTACTCGATATTTTAAATTGAGAATTCGGAAAGTCATGGTGATACATGAATGGTCGATCTTCAATTCGAATTCATTACCTGTATTAAGTTTGCATTTAAATTCATATTTTATTTCAAAATTTGATAGCATTTAACTTCGCGAAACAAGTTTTACGACGATATACTTTGCGCTAAAACAATTTCCCATACCAAGATATTAACAAAAATTAAAACTTTTATAGAATGCCTCCGCTATCTCGCCGATTTCAGAGGAGAGAAGCTGCGCGCAGGCGTAGACAGCAACGTTCCCAGGAAATGGCCGCAGCGATAGCCCAAGCCTTAAACCAAAACAATCCCAACCCCTCCGGATACAATATTAAATCCTTCAATGCGGGTAACCCTCCGAAATTCACCGGACTTGAAGGAGCCACCGTGATGCTCCAGTGGCTCGAGAAAATTGAAAACACTTTCCTCCATACCCAATGCCCTCCAGACAAACGAACCTTATACGCCTCAAGTGTCCTAGAATCAAGGGCGCTTACTTGGTGGAATGGAGTAGCTCATGCGCGTGGCGCAGAGGCTGCTTCTAGCATGCTCTGGGAGGAATTCAAGGAAATCTTGACGCGAGAGTTCTGCCCTCCCAACGAAGTAAAGCGCCTGGAGGAAGAGTTTTGGAACCTGAAACAATACAGTGGCGAAGCGCGCGAGTACGCGACGCGCTTCCATGAATTGAGCTTGCTTGTCCCGCACCTAGTTACCCCTTCCCGCCGAGCCATCGAGAAGTTTCTTGGAGGTCTCCCTATGGAAATCCAAGATTCTGTATGGGCCAGGAACCCACTAACCCTCTCTGAAGCCATCGAGTTGGCCGCTGTGCTCAGCGACAACCATGTCAGGGCAGGAACCCTGTTCCTGCGGGGAGCTGAGAAGACCAAACCCACCAAGATTGTCCCAGAACCAACAGAAACCAAACCAGAACCCTCAAACCGTAACAACCTCAAGCGCAGGCGCAAAGCCTATGCGCTTACCAGCCCGCCCATTGTCCAGCAACCCACCTACCAACCTCCAGTTTACGCGCCTAACCCACTGTCGACCTACCCAACACCCCCTGTAGTCCATAACTATGCCTTAACCAATCCCGCACTCCCTACCCCGCCAACTAAGAAACCTTACACAGGAAACCAACCCTTTTGCCCAACCTGTAGACTTCACCATCCAACTCAAGTCCCGTGCCGACAATGTAACCGATGTGGCCGTACTGGTCACACTGCGGAAAACTGTAGAGTCCTTCCCTCCAACCCAATCGCGCAAACACCACCAGCCTACCTGCAGAACCCACAACCAACATACCCTAATCCACGACCCAGGTCGTGCTATAACTGCGGTGATCCCAGTCATTTCCGGAACGCGTGCCCGAGACTACAAGTTCAGATTACGCAAGCGAACCCAGTTAACCAAATTTCGAACCAAGTGACGCGCGGACGAGCTTTTAATATAACCGCGCACCAAGCGCAAGCGAATAATGACGTGGTTAATGGTACATTTTTACTTAACGGACAATATGCATCCATACTTTTTGATACTGGCGCCGATAGAAGTTTTATTTCTCGCGCATTTGAGCAGAAACTTGCGCGACCGCGCATAAACTTAAGCGAAAACTTTTCAGTTGAATTGGCTAATGGTGAAACTATTTTAATAAACTCTGTGATCAAAGATTGCACGCTTAACCTTAACGAAAACGATTTTCTAATCGACCTCATTCCCATGCCTCTTGGAAGTTTTGACGTGATTATTGGTATGGACTGGCTCTCGCAAAATCGCGCCGAAGTTATTTGCGCCAAAAAGATGATTCGCATTCCTCGAGAAAATGGTGATCTGCACATCTACGGCGAGAAACCATCTAACGGTCTTAAACTTATGTCATGCACTGAAGCCCGAAGACTTTTGTGGAAGAAATGTGTTGCATTCTTAGCCCATGTGGTCAAACCCGATGAAGGAAAGAAGAAACTTCGCGAAATCCCTATCGTGCGTGACTTTCCTGAAGTCTTTCCCGATGATCTTTCTGGTTTACCTCCTGCTCGGGAAGTCGAGTTTCGTGTTGATCTTGTCCCTGGTGCTTCCCCCGTAGCCAAATCTCCTTATCGTCTTGCACCCGCTGAAATGCAAGAATTGGCAAGTCAACTTCAAGAGTTGACCGCTAAAGGATTCATTCGCCCTAGCTCTTCGCCATGGGGTGCTCCGGTGTTGTTCGTTAAAAAGAAAGACGGTTCGTTTCACATGTGTATTGATTACCGCGAGCTGAACAAGCTCACCATTAAGAACCGGTATCCCTTACCGCGTATTGACGACCTCTTTGACCAACTCCAAGGTGCCTCTTGTTTCTCCAAGATCGATCTCCGTTCTGGCTATCACCAGTTGCGTATCCGCGAAGAGGACGTTCCCAAGACTGCTTTTCGAACCCGCTATGGCCATTTTGAATTCTTGGTCATGTCCTTCGGTTTAACCAACGCACCCGCCGTTTTCCTGGATCTAATGAATCGGGTGTGTAGGCCTTTCTTGGATAAATTCGTGATCGTGTTCATCGATGATATTCTGGTGTATTCTAAAACCAAGGCCGAGCATGAGCAACATCTTCAGTTGGTGTTGCAAAAGCTTCGAACCGAGCAACTCTTTTTCAAACTCTCCAAGTGTGAGTTTTGGTCGGATGAAGTACAGTTTCTTGGTCATGTTGTAAACAAGATGGGCATTCATGTTGACCCATCCAAGATTGAAGCAATCAAGAACTGGATTACACCGTCCACTCCTACCGAAATCCGTTCCTTTTTGGGCTTAGCTGGTTACTACCGGCGATTCATTTCGAACTTCTCAAAGATCGCTTTGCCTTTAACAGCTTTAACGCACAAGGGCAAACCGTATATTTGGGGCTCGAAGCAAGAAGAAGCCTTTCTGACACTCAAGCAATTGTTGTGTGAAGCTCCTGTTCTAGCTTTACCTGAGGGTAATGATGATTTTGTCGTGTATTGTGATGCCTCCAACCAAGGTCTCGGTTGTGTACTTATGCAACGAGGCAAGGTTATCGCTTACGCGTCAAGGCAACTCAAAATTCATGAAAAGAATTATACGACTCACGACCTCGAACTTGGTGCAGTTGTTTTTGCCTTAAAAATCTGGAGACACTACCTATATGGAACTAAGTGCATCATCTACACCGACCATAAAAGCCTTCAGCACATTTTTGATCAAAAGGAACTTAACATGAGACAACGCCGATGGAACGAACTCATCAGCGATTACGATTGTGAGATCCGGTATCACCCTGGAAAGGCTAATGTGGTAGCCGATGCGCTCAGCCGAAAACCCTGCCAACTTAACTGTATCTTGCCGCGCACGCAGCTTCGCTTCGCGCCGATCCAAAACGATCTGGAATCGCGCATTCGCGACGCGCAGCGCGCATCCATCAGCAATGGCAACCTTCGCGCCGAGTTAGCGTGTGGCGCGGAAGCGCATTTTGTCCCTAATCTGAGTGGAATTCTTTGTTATCTCAATCGCATCTGGATTCCCAATGATGAGAATCTTCGCTCTGTCATACTGAGTGAAGCGCACAAAACCCGGTATTCCGTTCATCCTGGTGCTGACAAAATGTATAAAGATTTGCGCCTTTCTTTTTGGTGGCCTGGTATGAAAAAGGATATTGCTGTGTTCGTAGCTAAATGCCTAACTTGTTCTAAGGTAAAAGCTGAACATCAACGCCCATCTGGTTTGCTCGAACAACCTGAAATTCCTACGTGGAAATGGGAATGTATAGCAATGGACTTTATTACCAAGTTACCCTTGACCGCGAGCAAACATGATAGCATTTGGGTAATAGTGGATCAATTGACCAAGTCTGCCCACTTTCTGCCCATTCGTGAAACCTACCGTGTTGAACAACTTGCGCATCTTTATGTCAAGGAAATTGTCTGCCGTCATGGTACTCCTTTGAGCATCATATCCGATCGCGATGGCCGTTTTATATCTCGCTTTTGGAAATCTCTCCAAGCTGCGTTAGGAACTCGTTTGGACATGAGTACTGCATATCATCCTCAGACTGACGGACAATCTGAGCGAACCATCCAAACCCTTGAGGATATGCTTCGATCTTGTGTTCTTGATTTTGGAGGTAATTGGGATTCACACCTACCTCTGATCGAGTTCTCTTATAATAACAGCTATCATTCCAGTATCAGTATGGCCCCATTTGAAGCACTTTACGGTCGAAAGTGACGTTCACCGATTTGTTGGAACGAAGTGGGTGAAGTTCAAATCACAGGACCCGAACTAGTTCAAGAGACAATCGATAAAATCGCCAAGATCCGTGATCATCTGCTGACTGCCAGAAGCCGACAGAAGAGTTACGCAGATCGCAGGCGAAAGCCTCTCGAATTTCTAGTTGGTGATCTTGTTCTCCTCAAAGTGTCGCCCTGGAAGGGTGTTGTCCGCTTTGGGAAGAAAGGTAAGCTTGCACCTCGTTATGTTGGACCATTCAAGATTCTCGCGAGGGTGGGAAAAGTTGCCTACAAGCTTGACCTGCCGCCCGCGCTCAGCAATGTGCACCCAACTTTCCATGTATCCAATCTCAAGAAATGTTTAGCTGACGAGAACCTTCACATACCACTTGATGAAGTTCAAGTTGATGAGTCTATGCACTTCGTTGAGAAGCCTGTTGAGATTATGGATCGCGAGGTAAAGCAAACCAAGCGCAGTCGCATCCCTATTGTTAAAGTTCGTTGGCAGTCCAAGCGCGGAGCCGAGTTCACTTGGGAAAGGGAAGATCAGATGAAGATCAAGTACCCGCACCTTTTCTCCGCGCAACCTACTTCGAGATAAATTTCGGGACGAAATTTCTTAAAGTAGGGGAGACTGTGACAACTGCCCGATCCGACCCGACCCAGGTACCCGTTTTCAAATCCGATTCTTTTTATAATTTAAAATTTTGATTATTAATCTTTGTAAATTTAACTTTAAATAAATTATATATACATATTTTTTTATATTACTAATAATAATAATTCTCTTCCCGCCTCTTTCTCTCTCTTATCGCCGTCCCGCCCCTTTTTCTTAACCCTTGAGTCTGAACCCTTTTTCTCTTAACTCTTTGCTTGTCCTTTGGTTCTTCCCGCCTAAGGATGTCTGCGCAGCTCCACGCGCCAGACTCCTTACAAGGAAGCCTGCGTGAAGACCAGTTGTTCCTGCGATACGCGAGGCGAACTGTTCTCGCAGCGCGCTAAGAAATGTAGTTCTTCTCGCAGCGCGCTAAGAACGGTAGTTCTTCCCGCGACGCGCAAAGAATTTTAGTTCTTCTCGCAGCGCGCTAAGAATGGTAGTTCTTCTCGCGACGCGCTAAGAATTTGTAGTTCTTCCCGCGGCGCGCTAAGAATGGTAATTCTTCCCGCGGCGCGCTAAGGATAATAGTTCTTCCCGCGGCGCGCTAAGGATTGTTCTCTGTCTGCTTTCGCCCTCGCGCGTGCGCTCGAGTCTTCTCGCGCTAGACCTTAAGTCTTTTCTTCTGTTTAGGTCAGCCTGTATTCTTTTGTGATATCTTATCTTCTGTCTGAATAGTCACTTTCGGCGCAGCATGCGCATCAATCCCATTGGTTGGCAGAAAAAGTGACTGACATTATCTTTTGAAATCTTCTTTTGCATGTCTTGATCAGTGTTTTCCCTGACACCTCCCATGCTTTATTCTGTAATCTGTCAGCTTTTCCCCATCCCCTGCAGCTGCCGGCATATCTTGTGATATCTTTTGCTTTTGTCTTTTTGTACTTTTAATATCTTTTGCTTGATTTGTTTAGATCTTTTCCTCTTTTCTAGGGATTGTGTTCCCTAGGGTTTCTCTATATATAATACTATTTTCTTGTTATTTAACACTACACACACAAACACTTAAACTCTCATATGCTCTCTTCTCCTTGCCCTCTGCCGTTGTTCCTTAGCCGCCTCCTCTCTCTGCCTTCGTCTTTTCCTTTGTCCTGCCCAGATTTCCGGTAATATATAATATATGATAATTTGTTAAAGATACATATTACTATGCTAACATATATTCAAGGCATAAAACAAATCATTAAATCAATAAACTTTTATTTATAGGTTAACTTGTGCTTGTTTCTTGCATTATCTTTCAACATACCTTTTTCAGGTGAGTAATCTCGTACCTAATCCCTTTTTATTTTTAATGTTTTGGGATGTTCATGTGTTCGTACAAACTTGAGTCTTAAACTTGGTTATAAACTTTTGTCGCGCAAAACCCCATGTGTTATGGACGTAGACTTGGCTGTTTATTTGTATGTGTGGATCATTAACCGTCTTGTCGGCCTATTCCGCAGTTTTCATGGATCCATTAGATGAACACGGGAGAACTATCGTTTATGATTTCTCTTTTGTTTACACTTGCACAGTTTTCTTGTTTTTGTGCTCAATTGGGAGCACGGATTGAACTATGAGCTATGATCTAAGGCTTGATCACAATCTGATTACACCCTTGTTGAACACCAGTTATACACATGATGCGCGCAGATATTGTTATCTATTTATATGTATTACACTTGATTTCTCACCGACACGCAAGTGTTGACGTTTTATTTTAACACATGTTCAGGTTTGCTGTAGCAGCTTTTGGGAATCTCTTGGACGCGTAGGATGTTTTCTTTTTGTTTAGACCTAGATTAAAATGTAACAAGACATATTATGTTATATGAATATTTTAAGTTATGATATGATTTATGTTAATTTATGATTCATGTTCTGCGCTCGCGCAATGAAAATGTATTTATTAAATATTGACACCCAATAGTGTCGCGAGTAATGAAACAATACGTGGCGCCCCGATGTATAATCCGCCTTCGGTCGGGGTGTTACATATATATGGGTGGGTTCTAGTGAAAACTTCTCTTAAAGAGAAACTTAAAAACTCCTAAAAACTTCTAAAAAACTATTTTAAAATTTTTTTCTGAAGTTTCTTTTTTTTTCTATTATTCTTATATGTTGTTATTGGTTCAAAATAAAAAATAAAAAAATAAAAAAAAATAACTTGTCGGTAACCTCGTCGGTATAGTGCGCATGTGTAATAGTGTGCATTGCATATATGCAAAAGTGTTTGTATTGCATAGAATACAACACAATTGCATATATTTGATACACACTATTGTATATATGCAATATAAGACTAATACACACATCGAATACACATTAGTACATATGTGTAAGACAACATTAACGCACACGTGCACCACATCGACTTTTATTTTATTATTATTTTTTTCCCATATAATACAACACTACTACACATATACAATACACAAATATTGAATACATGCAACAAAACACTATTAAACTTAAAAATACATAGTAATACAACGGTATCGCACAGTAATACGTATGTGCATTACAGCGGGTTTTTTTTTTATTTTTTTATATATTTTTTATATTTTTCAAGTGAAATATAAGAAAATATAAGAATAATGGCTAAAACAGAATTTTGAAAATATTTTTTATTTTTAATTAAAAATAATTCTTTAGGAGTTTTTTAGTTTTCTCTTTAACGGTGAGTTTTCTCTTGATCCTCTCCCTATATATATATATATATATATATATATATATATATATATATATATATATATATATATATATATATATATATATATATTAAATTGTGTTTGTGTTGTTTATTTATTTTGTTGACATTATAAATCTACTTAAAAAAACCTCTTTTTTTAATCGCGATCTAGCTCGTAACTTTAAAAATCCAAAAGATTACAATAAGGTGACATGTAAGCGGATAACAAGCTGCACGGCAACCCCCTTTTGGATAACAAACTCAATCCTACTATAAAACAAAGTTTTAGTTCGTAGAGGCCGATAAATTACTATGCACAACCCTTTGAACCCTGTTCAAAAAGTCAACGGCTTTTTAATTATTAGGGGCCATTTTATGTCTAGAGTGATCCTAACAAGTATTCTAGCAACTGGGATTCTTATAAGGCTCTAATATCCTAAACGACTGTATGTTGTGTTTATTTTTGCATGCAGACTACTCAAGTGTTTAACAGCTTCTAATGGCTAATATGACTAATTCTCATCTGAATTACGGAGCACAAGTTGACGCACACGTGGGAAAGAAGAATAAGTCCACTAACGGTTACAACAACTAGGGTTCCTGGATTAGTCGGACTATTAATTAGTTTCATTTTCTATATAAAGGGAATTAATGAAACGATATATGACACATTCAATACACTCACAAGACTCACCATTAGGGGTTGTAAATTTGACCCATGGGTTGAATGAATTGTAATAAAATGTATATAATAGGTCAGAATTGGTCAAACTAAAAAAAGAAAATGATTGAAACGGGTCAAAACGGGTTAACATTTCTTGAGTTTTTTTTTTAATTTTTTTTGGAACGAGAAAAACAGAGGAAACTTTTAGTTTTTTTACCTTTTTAGTTTTTGATTTATATTTCGAGTTATGATTTTTTAATTATTATTTTTTAATATTTTAGTGAGGGGTTTCTGAAATCTCAACCCATTTTAAAAACCCCTCATTAAAAGTTCAAAAAAGTTAATTAAAAAATCCTAACTCGAAGTATAAATCAAAAACTAAAAACACTAAAAAGTTTCCTCCACTTTTCTCGTTCCATAAAAAAATGAAAAAAAATAAAAAAAAAACTCAAGAAATGTTAACCCGTTTTGACCCGTTTCAATCATTTTCTTTTTTTAGCTTGACCCATTATATACATTTTTTTTACAACTCATTCAACCCATGGGCCATTTGCCACCCTTACTCACCATTATACTCTTAGTCATCGTTTTCATCAAAGTTCTTGAGATGTAATCCAATTTTCACAATTAATAAATTGAGGCAGGAGATAATTTTCCCCTCTCGAGGTTTTTTCCGAGGATCTTCACCAGGATCTAAGGCTTTTAGTCGCTACATCGTGTGCCAACCATTTACTGTTCACAAAGTTGCTTCGGTAATTTTTGACTAAAAAAGTTTGGCGCCCACCGTGAGGCAAGTGGTGTTTTTCATTTTCAAATCCGTACTTAAACTCGTTTTAAACCTTTAACTTACAAAACTCTAATAAAAAATGGCATCTCAATCCAAGGCTCAATCTGGGGGTTCGAGTGGCGTACCTGCTCCATCAACAAGGCCTTCCACTAGTGTGCCGACTCAGGGATCTGGACCTTCCAACACGAGACATGTTCTCATGTCTAACAATAAAATACTTGATATTTTAACGCAGATGAAGGAGCACAAGGAAACTTAGAAGGAAACCAACAATTCTGTCATGAGGAAACTCCGGGATATCTGGGAACAAGGGAAGAAACCGACAAAGGATCCTTTCACTCCGTTGCAACCAAAAGCCTTGAATTTTGAGGCATCAGGATCCTAGGGGAATTGCTATGATGATTTCCTCCCCGTGCGACCAGTGACAAGAACGGGTGACCCATTTAGGCGACAAGAACTGCTACCACTAGGGATTTTGGTGTTGTTCCGGGATCCTCAGCCAGGAATCCTGATACTGGTAACTTTAATAATAATCTTACTATATGTATGACTAATGTTGAAACTTCGTAGGATCCTTGCATGAGTCCAATGGTGTAGAAAGAATTGCAAAACCTTGAGGATTTGATCGCTAGCGTTCTAGGGATAGTGCAACCAATTCTAGAAGTAGCTTCGAGCAGTCACAGGAACTCAAGATTTTCATCCCCCATATGCGACGCCGAGATCTCGAAACGATTCCAGAGTCCCAACGTGAAGTTGTATGACGGAATTACGGATCCTGAGGAGCACGTCACCCAATACGGTGAAAGGATGAAGATCAATCCGATACCTCAGGATCTCAAGGAAGCCTGCTTGTGCAAAGGATTCTGTTCAACCTTAACTGGGGCTGCCTTAAAGTGGCTCCTAAGGGTTCCTCCCTTCTCTATTCAATCTTTTTCGCTTGGTTTATTTGTTTAATAATCAATTCTTTTACAGCAGGACCTTTGAAAGGATAACAAGTGATTTATACATGATAACCCAAAGTAATGATGAATCTCTTAGGGATTTTTCAGCAAGTTCAGCAGAGAAGCTTTGGAGATCCCCAACCTTGGAGTGACAACGACGGTTCTAGCCTTCAAGATGGGACTCAAGAAAAATAGTTCACCTTTTATGAGGATTCTGCCATGAATCCTTGCAGGAATCTTGACAAAGCAAGGAATAGGGCTTTGAGGTTCATTAGGATGGAAAAAGATAAGATGTGTTAGTGTAGTTTCTACATGGCATTGCCTGCATAAAGACGCACGTGAAGATTAACTAAAAGCAAAGCGACAAAGACTAAAGCTTAACGTAGTCTAGCAAATGTCAAGGGGGAGTTTGTTAGCTTTTGGTGTCACAATTGCTGAGATTTGAACCGATTAGTGGTTTATTCTTTGTACAAGGTTCTTAAATCTAGATAATGGAAGATGTAAGCAAATGTAGAGAATGGAGGGTAAACTTAGACAATGGAGGGTGAAGTTAGAGAATGGCTGTTGTAGTATAAATAGTTTCATTTTCTAGTTTTAAAGTTAGAGGACATATTTTTACAAGATTCAAATTGTAACAAAACTCTGGCGAAATTTATAACGAGCTTCAACGAGGCATTATTACATCTTGTGTTCTTATTTGTTCGTTTACGTTCACCGATTAGCACTGAATCGCATCGAAACAAACTCCGTGTGTTTCAATTATGTAGAACAATATCGAGTTAACTGATCTTCATCGGGAAAAAGCAAGTGGTATCAGAGCTTTCGATGCTCGATTCTACGTCTAATTGTTGAATTTCATGTGAAACGGATTGTTCTTAGTGCTTCGATTTTGATTCCGTGTGTTCGTATTCTTCGGATTGAATTTCGATCTTATATGTGACATTCGTCATTTTTCAAACCCGAAACCCGCCCCATTTTAAAATTTCAATAAAATCCGAATCCATTTTTATTAATAAAAGTTTGATTTTTTTATTTTATTTATGATGTTAAAATTCATTATTACAATCCAATTAATTACAAGTTTCATTTCATAGCTTTATATCTTTATATCTTTTATGCATTTTACATCTTTATTTTTCTCAATCTATCATAAGTTTCATATTACAAACTGTAATCATGTTTTGTTATTTATTCAAGTCATGCATTCAATCCAATTGATGGCCAAATTTATTATTTTTAGGTTTTAATTAATATTTTTATGATCACATTAATATTATTTAATCAAAATTCCTATGTTACAAGTCCAAATTTATGATTATTATTCAACATTTTTAAGACTTTTAACACAATTAAATTCTTTGATCAACTTAATCAAATTGAAACACCTTGACTCTTTTTTCCCCTATATCCAACATCTAAAATCTAATTCTTTCATCACAACAACTAAAAATAATATTTTTACCAAGTCGGAAAATAATGTGACTAACCATATTATGACTCAAATTTTTATAAATATTTAAAATGAACTCACTTATATATTTTCATCAAAAAGTCTAAAAGTGGACAATTATAAAGGCTTAAACACTAAACCGACAACCGAATTTGTCTAAGTCTTATGTTTCATTTTATTACCTTGAATCCTATTTTGAACCTAGAAATATTTTCTAGGGCTGCTCGTCGAAGCAAACTCATCCGATTCAGCTCGCTTAAACGCATAGTTCGATTTTAATCGCTTATTTTAACATGTGAGTTGCTCACACCCCCTTACATGCTTTTACATTTTGGGGGTAGCATGTTATCCTATTCAAAGCAATTACTTAGTTATTCATTTTCAAATTACAATTCGTATTTTGGACTTGTGTGTTTACTTGCTTATTTTTTACGTGCTTCAATTTCAATTTCTAGTGATGGCTTCGATAAGTATGATCATACGCCCCCCCCCCTTTTGTAATGCCCGACATTTTAAAAATAATAAATAAAAAATGTTTAAATAAAGTTTGTTATTTAATTGTCGTAGAATGAATAATAAACTAATATAAAAGATGGTAGGCATAAATGAAGATGGACCCAACAAATAAACATGGACTTAGTAAGATAATGGGCCTAAGGTCCATGAGCTAAGGGTATACATACCCTTTAAACCTTTCCAAAAAAACCCTAGATCACACACGAGGGTGAGGTGGGTGCAGCTATAGGACCTTCAAAGGTTGTGACCCACCTCGGCTGACTAGTATGGGTGACACCATTGCTACCCTTCAGTGGATAACCGCAATGGATAAAGTTATCCGCATTAGCGAGTGCCGTCCTGACCAAGCGGTGGGCTTCGCTACTCAGTCATTTGGTTATGAAGCTATGTTCTGGTGGGAAACTGTTGAGCAAAGAAAGACCGCTGCTGAAGTCAAGGATAAGAGATGGGAAGATTTGAAGGAGATGGTTATGAAGAGGTTCTGTACTGATGCTGAAGTTGAGAGGGCAGAGATGAAGTTTTTAAAACTTGAAGGCGGGAAAGATGACACACAGCGAGTATATTATTGAGTTTAATCGTATGTCAAGAATTATGCCCGAAATGGTGAATACTGAAGCTAAGAGGATCAAGTTTTATGTGAGAGGACTTCCACAAAATGTTCGCACACTGGTCAGGGCAAGTAGACCAACTACATTTGATTTTATGGTTGAACTTGCGGAATTGGTCTACAATGACTTGGCGGTGAACGAGGTTGGGTGGAAGAGAAAAAAAGACAAGAAGCAGGATGCACATGGAAAAAGGCATGATACTCAGCTGTGGAACTGCAACATTTTGTATTTTCTAAACATGTATTCGTTTGCGTTTAACTCGAATATTTTGGATCTTTATTATAAATCAAAAATCAAATATTTATAAATTAAGTTTCATATGTTCACTTTTAGCCCTTCATGTTTTATATATCATTTATTTCCTATTTAAATCATAACAAGTTCATATAATGACCACAAACCAAATTACAAGGACTAAACATGAAAAATTTTGAAACTTCACCCTAGGGAGGCCGGGGTGCTGCGCGACCAGCCTAGGGTCTCCCTATCACGCGGCGCTATGGACTAAAAATGTTAACTAAAATACAAGTCCATACTCTTAGCTTAACAATCAAGCATGAAACCTTTGGCTTATTTCATTGATTTTGTCATTAATATCGTATTTAGTTACTTAAACGAGTAAATCTTCAAAAAATGGTTCGATTTAACTATTCCTATATAAACAAGCCTCTTAATCTCTGCCACAACCGTACATGAACCCTAATAGAGCCTCCTCAACCGTCACATGCTTCTGACCATCAACAAACCCTTCGGTTTTTGCTTATTCGTTGAAGATACAAGCTTGCTCGTTTGACTTTGCTTTCGTGTGGACCTTTGACTCATCGTTTCTGCTGATCCTTTCACTTTCCGGGTAAGTTGTAAACATAAAATTGTTTATACATATTCCCTAGTCAATAAACTTCAATCAATTTTGGTGGTTGAAGGGTGTTGACTGGTCAATTTGTTTAAAACTCGTTAAAGGGGAAAGCAGTTAACAAGTTTGACTTTACATTTTCTCATACTTCTGGTCGGATTCAACGTTCAGTCCAAAAGACTTTTATTCTTATAACGAAATTTTAAGGCTACTGACCAAAACCCGACTTCCGACTCACTATTCGGATTCTGGTCAGTACCAGCTCGCTTAAATCTTAAATAGAACATAACTTGAGTTCTAAATGTCCGTTTGGATTGATTCCAGTGGCAACGAGTTTGTTTTTACTTATATTATCATATCTCTAAGTTTTAGGTTCAGATTGTTTATCTCGTTTGACACGTAGTGGGCGACTCGCATAATTGTTAACTCGTTTATTCGTATTTATTAATCATTTGCCTTTAATCTAAGGTGAGTTTTATCATTCCCCTATTTTAATAAGTTTTCTAATGTTTTGGGTACATATGCGTATTATTCGTATTTCATACTATACATATATCAAACAATAGTTTACGTGTAATTGTGTGTGACTTAATCAAATATACGTGTTGCATGCTTACTTGTATTAATTATTCATTCATTCGTATAAGTTGAAGGAGTCCAGCATACTCCCATGTATTGGGTTCTCATATTATTTAGCACCGCCCGATTCGTTTGGCAACGGTATCGTTACTTGTTTATGGTTTGATTCATTTACCACACTTACTACGTTATGCTTATTTATATTGACATGCAAAACTGGTGATATTCTAAGTCAACTTTATGTTGACAAACTCTGTTTTCTACGCATACACCCACAAATTCCGAGGCTTGTTTAACTGTTGACAAACTCTGTTTTCTACGAATACACCCACACTTACTACGTTAGGACCCTATACGTGCTTATCTGAACTGCCATATGTGCTATTTAACTGTTTACAGCTTAATTGGATTAATTATTTTATAGTATTTTATCTAAATTATTTATTGCACATACACCCACAAATTCTGAGGCTATGCCTCACATTCAAAGTATTTTTATAAATCTCTTAATTTTGGTAGATTATCTTTTATTTTGGGAAATTCTTTAAGAATTCCCGAGTTTCGTTTTTACTCCCTCTCCTTAAGGTGTGGAAGTAGGGCATGTTCAGTTAGTAGCCGTAGGGGGCAAAAGAACTTTTGGGCCTTGGCAAAACGGTTTCAAGAACCTAAGGTAAGACCTATTCCTTACCTGGAGGATAACCTGACCATAATACTCGTGTCTCTCGGCCAAAGCAGAACAAGATGTCATACGACCATACCCTTAGTGATCAAACGTAATTAACTAAATGGTTGCACTCCTTTTAAAAAACCGAATTCACGGTGGTTCGTGGCTAAATTCGGGAAAAACTTCCAAATTTGTATTTTTAATTATTTTAAATGCCTAGTTGTGTAACAACTCGGGTTTTCCAACGAACGAACTTATATCCATAACCCGACTCGTTTTATGATTCGAGAAGTTTTTAACCTTGAAAAGTATCACGTTTATCGATAAAATATTATACAGTTTATATTTATTTATTGATTTAATATATACTTAACTTTGAAAGATATACGTTTTTAACCCGAAACTAAACTTTAACCCTCTAATGTTTCCACCTTCAATCTATAGGGACTAAAATGCAAATTTTAGTATTCTCTTTATGACCCATTTACCCAAATCCGTAACCCATGACCCGTATACCCAAATCCGACCCGTTTAGTTTACTTGAACCTCAATTAACGATCTAAACTAGGAATTTAATCAAATTTGTGATTATCTTTACCATTTGTGGCCTAACTAACTCAACCAATTAAGAAACAAGATCAGTTATAATGGGAATCGATATATTCTAGGAACCGACTCAACCCAAATATTAATTATATACTTAGGATCGGTCGTAACTCAATTCCTCACGTTTGCACACCTTTATATCTATCGCCAACTGAAACCCCATGTTTAATTGAAGTATCAACGTCTCATTAAGCCTGTTCGTCATCCTATATCGCCAGCCCTATCGTGATTCAAATTAACCCGTGTATGAACTTCGAATCAGGTAATTAATTATATGTTCGAATTCGTCTTGACTTGCTTTATAATAACCCTAATATTAATTAAACAAACGTAACAACGATTGGACGATTGCAGGATTAGGGTTTATATTCAAACTTGGGTTGAACTAGTTGCAGTTTATATTAACGCGTTTACAGATCATAACCAACTGACACCCTAGCTCAGTTGGCTAGGGAGTGTGTGTTCAACCAAGGGTCCGGCCACAAGTCATGGGTTCGAGTCCCGGCTTTACCGTTTTGATGATTTTATTTTTTTTAAGTTGTTTTAATCGGTTTTAATTACTTATAATACAGTATAATTAATATTAAATATCAAATAAATAATATTTTATCCTACCCGACATCATAAGGTTAAGGTTTCGTGTCCAATGGTCTCGATACAAGTTTTGTAAGTCCCCGCACGGGGCGTCGCCGATCGATACGAGATCCGCACGAGGTCTAGGAGTGCGGAATCCTCCTAGACTCGTTTATTGGTGTAGAAGACGAAGAACACGATTACACACAAACACATACACGAACAAACACAAGAATGGAATAAACACATCTGCAGATCTTTTCATAATAACCGAAACACTTACAAACCAAACATGAAAACAAATGACGGCCGACCCGAGGTGAGCTCTACCTCGGGTCGTCCCACACGACTCTCTCTCTCGGTTTCTCTCTAGACAAATAAACTGAAAACAAAACTCTAACTTTTTCTGGATTACTAACCCTAAACACGACACACATATATATATAAACTTCGCGGGCTTGGGCCTGTAGGCGAAGTTGTTACAACTTCGCCTATAGGCGAAGTTGTTACAACTTCGCCTATGGCGAAGTTGCTCTAACTTCGTACTTCCACAACGCTGAACAGAATTGCATAGCGACGGTCACAAAACATGCACTAACAGACTCCCCTTTGACCGTTGCTCTTAATTCTAACAAACACAAAAGATCATCTGTTACAAAACATGCACCAACAGACTCCCTCTTAACTGATGATTTTCTGTTTGCTCTTCAACCAGCCGTGTCTGAAACTGTCTTGTAGCTTCACAAATCTACCAATCACCCAGCATCTTCCATATCAGATCTCCCCTTCAGTGTAAGCTTCTCCGACAATATAGATTGAGGTCTTTGAAATGCATGCATCCCCGTGCCTAATTGATCATCTCAACCAATCACGTGAAGTCCTTCTGACTTCACCAACACGTGAAGTTCATCTAACTTCACTAACACGTGAAGTTGGGCTCTCTCCACAACTTCACCAACACGTCGGCATACGATAAGGTTTAATCTTCAACTACTCAACATCAAGTGATCAATTTCATCACAAAACCACCTTGACAGAATCTAACACACATGACCATTAATTAATCCGAAGCATCTTCAATCACCAGGGATAACAATCAAGAACATAAACACGTTAATTCCCGATTAAATCCAACTTGTTCCAGAATTTTCACTTTAATAAATAAGCATCACGTTTCAGGATCCAATTCTCGAACGCCTTGAAAATAACATAAATAATATGCTCTGACCGCAATCCAGTAATGACAAAAACCTTCAGTTCAATTTGACTTTCTTCAGTTGGTCAACCTTGAACAACAACTATTCATTGCCCACAAACACCCAAATATGTGTCAATATCCAGTATCAATCAATATCCCATTCACAACCTCAACTCCATATCCAGAGTTGACACGTATTTGTTCACACGTAAGACTAAGAGATAACAAGTTTCACTCGTTTACGGAACAACGTCTTCGGTCTCACAATAATCGTGTACACCTGGCCATACAGACGAAAACTCCAAACACTTTTTTTTTTATTTTTTTATTTTTTTTAACTTCGTCTAAAGTCAACTTCGCCTGGCAGATAACTTCGCCTGAGATAAGCGAACATGTGAGGTAGGCGAAGTTGTGAATAACTTCACTTAACCTTATATATTCGCCTAAACCCTAAAATTTAAGCGACAACTTCGCCTGAACCCCATAACTTCGCCGCGGCGGCTGTTCGGCCCGAAACGCATCAGAAACGTGCCAGAAACACCAAAACGCAGATCTCGAACCATAGCATAAGAGCCTAATGCTCTGATACCACTTGTAAGTCCCCGCGGGGCGTCGCCGATCGATACGAGATCCGCACGAGGTCTAGGAGTGCGGAATCCTCCTAGACTCGATTATGGTGTAGAAGACGAAGAACACGATTACACACATACAAACACACGAACAAACACACGAATGGGATAAACACATCTGCAGATCTTTTCATAATAACCGAAAAACTTACAAACCAAACATGAAAACAAATGACGGCCGACTCGAGGTGAGCTCTACCTCGGGTCGTCCCACACGACTCTCTCTCTCGGTTTCTCTCTAGACAAATAAACTGAACACAAAACTCTAACTTTTTCTGGATTACTAACCCTAAACACGACACACATATATATATATAAACTTCGCGGGCTTGGGCCTGTAGGCGAAGTTGTTACAACTTCGCCTATGGCGAAGTTGTTCTAACTTCGCCTATGGCAGAAGTTGTTACAACTTCGCCTATGGCGAAGTTGTTACAACGTCGCCTATGGCGAAGTTGCTCTAGCTTCGTACTTCCACAACGCCGAACAGAATTGCATAGCGACGGTCACAAAACATGCACCAACAAGTTTTCGTGTATATATATATATATATATATATTATTAATAATAATTACTATTATTTTATGAAGAAACAACACTAAAAATTGATGTTTCTCAATGCAAAAACGTCTTTATAGATTCGCTCATATTTATTAGATATGTATTATATATGAATATATATAAATATATATATATATATAAATATATATATATATATATGTATATATTATGTGTTTTAAATAAAAATTATAATAAACGTATTAAACGTATTAAAGGTGTTAATTATATCTTTACCGTCGAATTTCATTAAACATTTTAAGATATAAATCTTATTATAATTATATATTTAAACAATTATTATTATAATAGGTCTTAACTTATATTTATTCAAATTAATTAATTGTAAGTTCGATTATACGTTAAACAATGATTTTTATAATTAAATAATAATAATAATTTGTAGAGATCAATCGTTCAATCCATAACATACCAATCATAATTGTAACTCAATCCACATCGAAATCTTAAATTCATTATATGTATTACAACATTTATAACTTGTTCATAATATTACGTTATTTAATTTGGATTCTTGTCGGTAATTCTCGAGGAGTGTGATTATTGTTTCTTGTCGTGTTCATTCTCGTTTGGCTTAATCGATTAGGTGAGTTTGATTATTCCCCTTTTTATACACTATTTTCAAACGTTTTGGGGACATATGCGTACTTATTTATATTTTCTATTCTATATATATACTCAAAATCGCAAGCATAATTATTGTGTGAATATCAGTTGAATACTATTTGCTAATTGCTACATGCTTAATTGTTTATTTTATAACGTTTTGGAGATGTCCAACATATCCCCTTGTATAGGGTTCTCATTAGTATGATCATACGACCGTCTTAGTAACTGGAGCCCGATTCGCTTGGCGAAGGTAAACTGACAATTTAGTCATTGTAATCAATGCCCGATTTGCTTGGCAACGATTCATTAACACATAAATATACTTGATTTTGGTTTGTTAAGGTTTGATTGATTATTACCACATAGATTGGTTTACGCATTTAACATTAATCATTTATCATTTATCAACTATATATATATATATATGCTATTATTTAATGTGTCAAAATTGGTGATCATCTCACTCAACATTTGTTGTTGACAAACTCCATTTTTTACGCATATCCTGGTTGTTAGTATTGAAGATTGAAGTTAGACATGTAGACAAGACTTTAGGATATTATCAAGTTAAACTTTATTTGAATTTATATTCATGTATTGTAAATTGT
Source organism: Bidens hawaiensis (assembly GCF_021521415.1). Taxonomy (NCBI): domain Eukaryota; kingdom Viridiplantae; phylum Streptophyta; class Magnoliopsida; order Asterales; family Asteraceae; genus Bidens; species Bidens hawaiensis. The sequence continues at coordinate 212,496 of NW_027494198.1, forward strand.
TTATTGTATTTGAGTAATGTGTGTATATTTGAATAAAATAATTAATTAGATATTATCACTTATATTCAATGATAGTATCTTCGAGCTATGAGCAATCGGATCGCGCCCCGGCATTTCCGCCTTAGGTTGGGGTGTGATAGATTGGTATCAGAGCCGAAGGTTATAAGACAGGTCGTTAGAAACTTTCCTAGACATATGTTAGCAACCTTATACGTGCTTATCTGAACTGCCCTATGTGGTATTTAATATATTGTTTACAGCTTGCTTAGATTAATTATTTAAATTGTATTTATCTTGTTTAATTGTTGCACACACACACACAAATTCCGAGTTTATGCCTCAACTTTCAAAATATTTTTAAATCCTCTTAATTTTAGGTAGATTGGCTTTTATTGTGGGAAATTCCTTAAGAATTCCCGTGCTTTGTTGTGTTCTTTCACCTTGAAGCGTGGTGGTATGACAAATCTCGTACAACCATAACTTCAAGTGGTACCCGTAATCGGCTAAACGGTTACGTGGTAAACATAATCGGCTAAACGGTTATACTTTCAAAATTTTGTTTTAAATTATTTTAAATGCTTAGTTGGGTGATAAATCCATGTAAATCCATGGGCACTCCAACTATTCATTTCTTAAATCATTTTCGATTTGAGTTTGGGTTGGAACGTATCGTCCGGGGTGGTTCCCGAGATACACCAACTACTTGTAATCGATTCGTTGATTCGATATTTAGTTGTGTCGGTTAAACGCCATGTAACGCTCATGGTCCAACCAACTCCATTGATTCGATAATTCGTTAATTAGTTGGGTCAGTTAAATGCCATGTAACGTTCATGGACTGACCAACTCAATTGTTTATTACTAGTTATTTTAAATGGGCCAATAAATTGCCATGTAACGCTCATAGGAGGCCCAATTCACAAACTTTATGTTGTTTTATTTAGATGGGTCATTTAAATTGCCGCGGAAAGCTCATGGGAGGTCAACGCGTTTGATATGTTTGGTTATTTTATTTGGGATCTCGAGCTACCATGGAAAGCCCAACCCAATAACATTTATCTTTTGGAAATTATTAGAAACTCTGTTTAATTAATTAAAATGCCTCAAACTTATTCACATTATTTTAAATCCTTACTCGTCCTCGAGTCATCACTAGCACAATTTTATTTAAGTACACTTTTCTATTATCTCACATCAACTCATTCCCACAACTTATCCGTCATCTTATAAAGTTTCATTTTTGGTTCTCGTAGAATGTCTTCTCAACCTCATCTTCATAATAATCTTCGCTCATCGACTCCTCATGATCGTCGTTTGGCTGCTAAAATCACTAAGGAGTTTACTGCTGATTTACCCGAAGTCGTGTCTTAACTACAAAGCATCAATGGATCCGCTACTACACCAAACAACTACCACTACAAGAACTTCATGAGTGCTAAACCACCTCCTTATCTTGGCGAGGAAAATGCTACTAAACTCCTCCGTTGGTTGAGAGGATGTAGAATATCTTTATCAACTGTGAGTGTCTGGATGACAAACGGACTACGTTCGCCTCAAGCGTCTTGGAGGATCGAGCTCTCACTTGGTGGAACTCTTTTAAGGCCCTCCAAGGTGTTGAAGAAGTTTTGGCTATGCGATGGGATGAACTTAAGGATGCATTGAAGAGAGAGTTTTGTCCTGAGCATGAACTGCAAAGGCTCGAGACAGAGTTTTGGGAGCTTAAACAAATAGGTGGAGACAACTCAACTTACTCGAACCGTTTCAAGGAACTTAGCCTGCTAGTACCTCACCTTGTAACCCCTACGCCTTGTGGTATTTGAAAGTATATTCGTGGATTGCCAACGATCTTCCGTGATGCCATGGTCAGTCGAGAACCTCTCTCCATTAAGGAAGCTATTCTTGCTGCTTCACTGTCTGATGACCATGTTTGAGATGGAAACCTATCCCGCAAAGATGCTAAACCTACTCTTGAAAACTCCAAACCAAACCCTCAGCCGATGCTAAAGCCGAACTCAAATCCACTCCGCACCATAGTAACCCTTCTCAACACAAACGTAAAGCCAACGACCACAACTATGCTGTTAACTAAGCCAACTCTCAACCCTCCAACCAAAATGCTCCTAACTAGAAAACCTATATCGGACCTTTCCTGTTATGCTCCGTTTGTAACTACCATCACCTGCATCAATCTCCATGTAACTTATCGTTATGGTCACCTTGCTAACACTTTCCGTGCACCGCCCGCACTCAAACTACCCCACATGCTCAACTCAGTGTTCCTAACACCCGTGCTTGCTATAATTGTGGAGATCCTGGTCATCTTCGTAATGCGTGCCCTCGACTTATCCATGCACATCAAGCTCAAGCTATGCCTACACATCAAGCTCAAGCTATGCCTGCACCCAACTAAACTACCAATGCTCATCAAGTCCCAACCCATCAACCATATGTCCTTCTAGCTCCCCTCGTCAACCAAGATCCCCCATACCTAACTCAACCTTATCAAAATCCATATCTGCAAGCTCAAGTTTACCCAACCCACTTCAATCAAGCCCCACTAATACAAGCTGTTCAAGTTCAACCTATCCAAGCTATCCCAAACCCATCCACCCTGATTGCTCAAGTTCTTATGGATCCAAGTACCTCACGTGCTCCAAGTCAAGTGAATCAAGCCAACCGTAACTGAAGAGCTTTGAAGACTCTGAAGATTTTGTTGCTTTCTTTATTTCAATTTTAAGTTATCTTATCTTTCCCGTTTATGCATCATATCGACTCTTTGGTTATTTGTGACATTTGGTGATTTTAAGTTGAACTATGTTGCACATTTCTTCTTATGAATGACGTTTCCTTTTATAATTTGTTAGGCTTTTGTGCTCTTATCTTATTCGTATTCATCAGAATTCATTATAGCGTCTGTTTCAGAAAACCCATTTTCTTTCAATTTTCCAAATTCTACTTTTATAATCAAAAGATATAATAGGAATTTCACGGTTTTAGTAATTCAACCCTAACATTTATTAAGCATCTCTTGAATTTATATTTATAGTTATGAAAACGTTTGTTTCTTTCCAAAATGATGGTTTTCTATATTTTATAACCCACATGATGAAACAGGTTATAAGGACCATCGACGATAAGAGTAATTATGGTCCAGAACATAATTATCCAAGTCCTCGCATGGAAATAATAATAAGTACTAATGTGTGTCATGATTTTGAACCTATGGTAGCTTGGGTAATTGTACGAATAATGAGATGATAAGGACGTGGTGGATACGCCGTTGGTATATCCTATATATATTATGACATTTTCTTTAAAATTTTCATTGTTTTCATAACGATAATGTTTTGGTTTTCCTTAATTTTGGGACGAAATTTCCTAAAGTAGGGGAACTGTAACCTTTTGGATTTTCTATACTCGTATTCGTTTGTGTTTAACCTGAATATGTTGGATCTTTATTATAAATCAAAAATCTAATATTTATAAATTAATTTTCATATGTTCACTTTAAGCCCTTCATGTTTTATATATCATTTATTTCCTATTTAAATCATAACAAGTTCATATAATGACCACAAACCAAATTACAAGGACTAAACATAAAAATTTTGAAACTTCACCATAGGGAGGCCAGGGTGCTGCGCGACCAGCCTAGGGTCTCCCAAATCATGCGGCGCTATGGAGGTACTTGGCAGATTACATGTTCGATTTCGTTTCCTAACTCGTTTTTGGCATTAAAATCGCTTATTTTAGGAATAAGTTAAGTGAATTAAGGTCCAAGAAAGGGATATTAAACAAAATACAAGTCCATAGTCTTAGCTTAACAATCAAGCACAAAACCTCTGGCTTATTTCATTGATTTTGTCATTAATATCGTATTTAGTTACTTAAACGAGTAAATCTTCCAAATATGGTTCGTTTTTGCTATTCCTATATAAACAAGCCTCATAATCTCTGCCACAACTTTACATGAATCCTAATAGAGCCTCCTCAGCCATCACATACTTCTGTCCATCAATAAACCCTTCGGTTTTTGCTTATTCGTTGAAGATACAAGCTTGTTCGTTTGACTTTGCATTCGAGTGGACCTTTGACTCATTGTTTCTGTTGATCCTTTCACTTTCCGGGTAAGTTTTAAACATATAAAATTCTCATACATATTCCCTAGTCAATAACCTTCAATCAATTTCCGTGGTTGAAGGGTGTTGACTGGCAATTCGTTTAAAACTCGTTAAAGGGCAAAGTAGTCATCAAGTTTGACTTTACCTTTTCTCATACTTCTGGTTAGATTCAACGTTCAGTACAGAAAACTTTTATTCTCGTAATAAAATTTTAAGGATACTTACCAAAACCCGACTTCCGACTAGCTGTTCGGATTCTAGTCAGTTTCAGCTCGCTTAAATATTAAATATAACATAACTTGAGTTCTAAACGTCCGTTTGGATTGATTCTAGCGGAAACGAGTTCGTTTTTACTTATATTATCATATCTCAAAGTTTGAGGTTCTGATTGTTTATCTCGTTTGACGCGTAGTGGACGACTCGCTTATTCATTAACTTGGTTATTCGTATTTATTAATTGCCTTTAACATAAGGTGAGTTTTATCATTCCTCTATTTTACTAAGGTTTCTAACATTTTGGGGACATATTCCTGTTATTCGTATTTCATACAATATATATATATATATATATATATATATATATATATATCAAACAATAGCATACATGTAATTGTGTGTGACTTAATCAAATATACGTGTTACATGCTTACTTGCATTAATTATTTATTCATTCGTATAATTCGGAGGGGTCCAGCATACTCCCATGTATTGGGTTCTCATATTAATTACCAATGCTCGATTTTCTTGGCAACGGTATCACTACTTGTTTACGGTTTGATTCATTTACCACACTTACTATGTTATGCGTATTTATATTGACATGCAAAACTGGTGATATTCTCACTCAACTTTATGTTCACAACGTCTGTTTTCTATGCATATGCAGGTTGTTTGTATTAAAGATTGAAGTTTGAACACTTAGACAAGACCCTAGGATTTAACAAAGAGAATCATTTTTTAAGCTTGTTTGGTTCATATTTTTTTATTTGGAATATTTTGTTATAATTGGATAATGTGTGTATTCTTTGAATAAAATAATTAATTAGATATTGTCATTTATATTCATGATAATATCTTCGAGCTGTCAACAATCGGATCATGCCCCAGCATTTCCGACTTAGATTGGGGTGTGGCAGGAACCCTAGAAACAAGAAATGTAAGGTGTGGGAAAAGAAACCGTGTCTGACGTGTGGGAAAATGCACGGTGGTGAGTGTAAGTGAGGAAAAGGTACTGATATCTTTCATAAGTGTGGAAAGGCTCATGGTGGAGAGCGTAGGATGGGATCGAATGCGTGGTACATGTGTGGGAAAGTGAGGCATTATGCTCCGGGAATATACTGCTAAACCCGCATGTTATAAGTGCTGGAAGATGGGTCAATTTGCTAGAGAGTGTAATGAAGGTGAAGCTTGGGGTAGTGGAAAAAGAGATGCTGATAAGACAAGGCCAAAGACCAGGGCTTCCATGCTGACCCAGGAGCAGGTCAAGCAGATCCCTGGTGTTGTGACAGGTACATTTCTAGTAAATAGTATTTCTGCTTCTATTTTATTCGATTCAGGTGCTAATAGAAGTTTTGTAGATGTAACGTTCTGTAAGTTAGCTAAAATGACATGTAGTAGTGTGCTTGAAACTTTTATGGTTGAACGGCTAGTGTAAATTCGTTTAGGATAATGAGAATGGTTAAGGATGGTAAGATAGAGCTAGAGGGGCGTGAGTTCCCTGTTACACTTTATGTAATTACCTTAGGAGGATTCGATGTGTTTTGGGAATGGATTGGTTGTCTGAGTTTGAGGCTCAGATAGTGTGTAATAGTAGGTTGATAAGGTTAAAGTCCTTAGATGGTGGTACATCGACGGTTTATGGTGATAAGGAAATTACTGGGCTTAACATCACTTCAATGAGAAAGGCCGAGAAAATGTTAAGGCGAGTGTGCGGTGCCTACCTGGCGTATGTTGTTGATGCTTCAGCGGAGGCAAGGGAAGTGAAAGATGTTCCTGTAGTATGCGGTTATCCCAAAGTTTTCCCTGAGGACCTTCCGGTGTTGCCACCAGAACGAGAGGTAGAATTTCAGATAGAGTGAGCACCAGGAGCACAGCCCTTCGCGAAAGCACCTTACCGCTTGGCGCCATCTGAGATGAAAGAACTAATGTCCCAACTGTAAGAACTCCTCGACAAGGGTTTCATACGATCGAGTGTTTCCCCGTACGCGCCGGTGTTGTTCGTTAAGAAGAAAGATGGAAGTATGAGAATGTGCATTGACTATCGCGAGCTAAATAAGCTTACGGTGAAGAATAGTTATCCATTGCCACAGATTGATGACTTATTTGATCAGTTACAAGGTGCAAGCTGGTTCTCGCGAATAGACCTTAGATCAGGCTATCATCAGTTGAAAGTGAAAGAGGCAGACATTCCTAAGACAGCGTTTCGGACGTGGTATGGACACTACGTGTTCCTGGTGATTTCATTCGGTCTAACAAATGCTCCCTCAGCATTTATGGACATGGTGAATAGGGTATATCAACCAATGTTAGACAAGTCGGTTATCGTATTCATTGACGATATACTGATTTATTCGAAGAGCTAGTCTAACCACGCTATGTGTATGAGAGAAGTGTAAGAAGTTTTGAAGGATGAGAAACTGTATGCTAAGTTCTCGAAATTCGGGTTTTGGCTGCGAGAGGTACAATTTCTAGGTCACATAATCAATCCCGAGGGGATTATTGCGGACTCAGCGAAGATTGAGAAGATAAAGGATTGGAAGACTCCCAAAACCCAACTAAGATACGCAGTTTCTTAGGATTGGCTGGTTACTATAGGAGGTTCATCCAAGGTTTCTCCAAGATAGCCGCACTGTTGACCGGTATGACCTGAAAGACTATGGTGTTCAATTGGGTAAGTATTAGGAAGAGGCGTTTGAAGAATTGAAGAAGAGGCTCCAATTCTTGTTCTACCTGATGGTAACAAGGATTTAGTAGTTTGTGTTGATGCTTCGCATCAAGGGTTAGGTTGCGTGTTAATGCAACAAGGAAAGGTCATAGCTTATGCATCCAGGAAATTGAAAGTTCACGAAAGTACATACCCAACGCATGACCTAGAATTAGTAGCTGTAGTGCATGCACTCAAAATCTGGAGACATTACTTGTATGGTACTAAGTGTACTATCTATACACACCATAAGAGTTTGAAGTACTTCTTTAAGCAGAAAAAGCTGAATATGAGATAGAGAAGGTGGTTCGAACTGATTAAAGACTATGACTTTGACATCAAGTATTATCCGGGAAAGGCTAATGTAGTTGCTGACGCCTTAAGCCATAAGAATGAAGAAGTAATAGCAACAGTGAAGTCTTATAAGCTGATTATCAACTCAGATTTCTTTGAAGAGATTAGCAAGGTACAGACAGTGTTTGCAAATAAAGGGTTGATGAAGAAAGAAAGGATTTTTGGACAGCAGACTGAGTTGATAGATAATACACAGGGTGTAAAGATCTGATTCGATTGGATGTGGATTCCGTGACATGGATATCTTAGAGGTCAAATTCTAGACGAGGCTCATAAGTCTCGATATTCGATTCATCCAGGATCCACCAAGATGTATCAGGACTTAAAAGAAAGACTATTGGTGGCCGGGTATGATGAACGATGTGGTTGATAATGTCAGTAAGTGCTTAACTTGCTTATAGGTTAAAGCAAAACACTAGAAGTCGTATGGGAAGATAGAGCCTTTGGAGATACCCGAATGGAAATGGGAACACATCACTATGGATTTCATTAATAAGCTACCGCGCACAGCTACAAATCATGATACCATCTGGGTGATTGTTGACCGTTTGACCAAGGGTGCTCACTTTCTGCGTATATGAGAGGCCATCTTATTAGAAACGTTAGCGAACGCGTTCGTTAAGGAAGCTGTAGCAAAGCTTGGGGTGCTGTTGTCGATTGTGTCCGACAGAGATACCAGCTTTACTTCTAGATTTTGGAAAATGTTCCATAAAGCGATGGGAACGAGACTGAACATCAGCACGGCGTATCATCCTCAATCAGATGGGTAGTCCGAGCGGACTATCCAAACCCTTGAGGATATGCTACGTGCATGTGTGTTAGATTTTAGAGGAAGTTGGGATAAGCATCTTCACTTAGCCGAATTCTCTTACAACAATAGCTACCATTCGAGTACTGTTATGCCTCATTTCGAAATGTTGTATGGTAGACGTTGTAGAACTCCTGTATGCTGGGGAGAGATTGGTCAGAAGGAGATCGGTATTTTGGAAGTCGTGCAAGAAACCTCTTCAAGGTTTGATCAAATCAAGGCAAGGATGAAAGCTGCTCAAGACCATCAGAAGTCTTATGCTTATAAACGGTGACGAACGATCAAGTTTAACGTTGGCAATAACGTGATGCTTAAGGTCTCGCCTTGGAAAGGGATTATTCGTTTCAGAAAGAAGGGTAAGTTAAGTCCAAGATACACTAGGTCGTTCAAAATCATCGCCCGTGTAGGATAAGTAGCGTATAAGCTCGAACTACCTGCATAACTAGAAAGGATTCACTCAACCTTTCATGTTTCTCACTTAAGGACATGTCTCGCTGACGACACGTCTCACGTGCCGTTAATGGACATAGTGGTAGATGAACGGTTGAATTACATCGGGCAACCAGTTGAGATAGTTGACCGTAAGGATAAGCAACTTTGTCACAGGTCATTTCGTAGGTAAAGGTTATTTGGAAACACCGTAAAGGATCAGACGCCACTTGGGAAGTGAAGGATGAGATGCGTAGGTTTTATCCCGAATTGTTTGTGTAACAGATAGGTTTCAGGGACAAAACTTCTTTTAAGGAGGATAGACTAGTAATGCCCGACATTTTAAAAATAATAAATAAAGAAATATTTAAATAAAGTTTGTTATTTAATTGTCTTAGAATGAATAATAATAAACTAATATAAAAGATGGTAGGCTTAAATGAAGATGGACCCAACAAATAAACATGGACTTAGTAAGATAATTGGCCTAAGGTCCATGAGCTAAGGGTATAAATACCCCTTAAACTTTTCCAAAAAAACCCTAGATTTCACACTTTCCACTTTTACCAACCCACTCCAAACACACACACATACTCTCTTCCTTTCGGATCCAAATCCAAGGAAGAACCAAAGTTTGTTGGTGTTCGAGCATCGTACCAAGCAAGAAACATACCAAGATTCGGCCGTGTTTGAGAAACCGATTCGTCTAAGGTACGTTTCATAACGAAAAGCTTGTTCATTTAAGTTCGGTTTGCATAAGGGATTAAAGATCTAGTGAAAATGGGTCTTAAAAATCGATAAAGATTCAAACTTTATCCAAAACGAGTTAGATGTTGGTTGAGTGTAATAATATAAATAATAATAGTAGTAGCAATAAAACATAATAGTAATATATTGAAGCAACCATGCATGCTCTCAACAACAACAACAACAACAACAACAATAATAATAATACATAATGATGATAATAATAATTCAAAGTAAATAAAATATAATAATAATAACAATATAAATTGAAGAGCAGCTCTCTTGAGAAAGAAGAAAGAAAAAGAAGGAACAGGAAAAGAAAAGAAAGAGGGGAAGGAGATCAGATGCAGTGGGTGGTTATATATAATTGAATCCATAGTTATGACATCCAGCTACCTCAGCAGCGTGGTTGACACATTGTTGTGTGAGAGAAAGGATCCGGGTTTGAGTCCCGACTCTCACCTTCGTTTTTGCGAGTAGACTGCTAGCAGTATTGGAATTTGGCCTGTGGACTGGAATGATATTTGGGTCATGCGATCAAATTTGCATGCGACTAGATTGGGCTTAGTATGCGATGTGTTCCGATTGGATCCATGCAATCCGATCCGGATCCAAGCGATGTGATCTGATTGGATCCATGCGATGCGATCTGATTGGATCCATGCGATGCGATCCGATCCGAACCCAGCGATCCGATTTCGATCTATGCGACTGTATTGGGCCTCCATGCGACTGGACTCATATAGTTGGGCCCAAAAACCACTATAATCTGTTGGGCTTAACCTACCCAAGCCCAAGAACTAGTTAGGCCTAATCCTAGTTAATCCAAGCTTAAGCAACAAAATAAACTAAACTAACTCACCCCGTCACCTCTGCATTTCACAATACTTTTTAAAGATAAATGATCCGGTCAAGGAAAGAAATATATATATACATACATATATACATATATACGCAATATATAATATATAATATTATATTAAAGGAAAGGTATATATATATAATATAGTAAAGGTAATGAACATAATTATAATAAAGAGAGGAATATATATAATAATTAAAGAGTATGAACATGAAATAAAGACCGTCGTTAAAGAAAGTAATCCTATTAGATTCGTTAGCCCAAACAAACGAGCCTAGCTTATCTAATACACTAGACAACTAAGCACAAATTTAATTAGATTAGTTAGTTAGACAGTTAATTAATGAGTATATATGTTAAACAGTTAGCCGTGCACAACTAAGGAAGGGAATTACTATTAACTCCAAGCGTAACAGGATCCAGGTGAGTTCTAGCCCCTTTCTCTGTGACATTTTTTTCGGGGCTGTGTGCATAATACTATGTGATAGATAACACACTTATCCTAAGTGATAAGTGTATGATATGTGTATGATTATATATTGAATGTTATTATTATAGAATGCTTGTATGAATGTGTGTATATATAATTATATACGCAATCTAGAAAGTATGAAGGTATGCACGCATGATGATGAAACTATGAAATGAATGTATGGACGATTGATGGGACATGTATGGTTGTATGGTTATGTAAGACCGAAGGGACCAGACCCTAGTAATATCTGACATAGAGGCAGGAGAGACCGGATCCTAATAATATATGAGACAGAAGGGACCAGACCCTAATAATATTTGAGACAGAGGGACCAGACCCAAATAATATCTAAGACAATAGAAATGGAACAGTTTACGGTATACCATAGGAAAGTATGGATGAAAGTATGTAAGTACGTATGTATGTACATAAAGCATGTATGAATGAGTAATAGTAAGTAGAGTATGAAATACGTATCTTCGGAAATAGATGTGGTCTAAAATTATATATAATATTACATAAATATTCCTATACTTTCAAGTATTTTGAGCCAGGTTTTTATTGTATATACTACGAATTGGTTCATATGTGGATTTTTAAGTTTTTAAGAGACAATAAGCTAAACTAGAGCAAATTTTACTAAACTTGAAACCGAGTATTTAAATAGTAATTTTAATAATAATAAACCCAAGTTTACATAATGCCAATAATTCATGCTTTCAAGTAATTAAAATAAAGTATAAACAAAGAAAGAAAAGAAAGAAACCTAAACTTAAGATGTTCGAATCACTACGGTTTACTTATTTTCTTACCTGGTTGAACTTGTAGACGGATGACGCTGACATGGATTACTTTTGGGCTAATAACTAGTTCGTGAGCCGTAGGCTTTATTGTGGGCTAAAAAGAACAAAAACCCTAGAAGATTGATATATTATTATTATAAAAAAAAGACAAAAAATATCGGGGACACCATAAGGCAGCCACGGCTGGAGAACCTAAAAAAAAACCCTACGTGGGTTTTGAAAGGAGATATCATAAAGAAGCAGCAAAGGCCGTAAGCTGCTTAATTGTGAAATTCAACGGAAGTGGCATGGCAATTCGAAAACCTCAAAAGAAAAAAAAAGTCCACGGTAGTTTTTTTTTGGTGAGCTGCAAGAAAAGAAAATAAAAAAAAAAAGGGTCAACAGCAAGCTCACGCAAAGGTGAAAGAAAACAAAGTAGGCAACTATTTTCTTATATTTTATTTTCGTATATTTTTGGTTATGAACCGTACTTTATATATTAAATTTGTTTTGTATCTTTTTATGAATAGTTAAATACTTTTTAACTACCTAGGTTTTGGTTGAGTACTATGTTATATTAATGGTTTGACGAACTAGTATTTGACGTTGTTTGATTTGATGCTTTGGTAAAGTTTTTAATTGGTTTGTTCATGATATATATGCGTAATTGAATCCAATTTTTGCTTTAATAATTATTCCACTTATGTTTGATAGTCATTGGTGATTGTTAGATACATGATTAGGTTGTCTACTTTGTGTTTTCAATTTGTTTGCGGTTTATGGTCGAAAAAAAATCGTAGGAATAATTATTGAGAGAGGATTAGATTTTATTATTCTATCTTTAGAGAGGCCAGGAGGCAATTTAGTGTTGTGTCATCTTTGTCTTTTGCAGGTTCGGATACTAATTGCACGGGAGTGAGTTAGCCTAGGTCCCTTCAGATTAGTGTGATACAAGTCGTGTTCCAATTAATTAAAAATACCCCTTTATATTAATATATATTGTATTCGAAGAGACCGGGAGGTGATTTGGATTTTGGGGTACCATAGTATTATTAGGTAAGGTGAGACCGGGAGACGATCCAAACCTTTAACAATTGAGCTTCACATGTCATTAGAGTTCTAGAGTGCCGTTGGTGAGGTCGGGAGGTGATCTAGCATACTTTAGTGGTCTTTAGTGTCATATTTTTTTAGATATTGTTTATCAAACAAGTCAAGTTCGTTAGCTATTAATTTAACTAGTAGGATTCCATCACCTAGGTAGTCGTTTCTCGCATTTGGTTAAAACCCGATTTTTATTAATGTTTTGTTTTTAGTTTAAGTTTTAATTAGTTAAGTAATTTAGTTTAATTAATATTTAAAAAGAAAATAAAATTAAAAATCAAAAGAAAGTCTAGATTAGTAATCATTTTAGGTTTAATAATTAGAATTTATCCATAGTGTCCTAGGTTCGATATCCGTTCTTACTTGCTAGCTACATAACGACCGGTACACTTGCCGATTGTGTGGTTTTTAGGTGAATTCAGTAAAACTTGGTATTTAATATTATATACATACTTTTCACACTTCAAGTTTTTGGCGCCGTTGCCGGGGACACCAGTAAATTCTTTGTTTAAACCTAGTTGATTATCTGATCTGTTTATTTGTTTATTTGCTTTTTAATTGCCTTTAGGTGCCTTTACTTGCTATTTGTGCCTTTAGGTTTGGTTTTTTTAAAAAAAATATTAAAAAAATAAAGAAAATTAATAAAAAAAAATAAATAATCAAATTGTTTAAATAATTTTTAGTTTATGCACCATACTCGTTCACAAGGACCACCTCCGTATTCTGCATCAGAAGAACCCGAGAGAAATCTTAGCGAGAGGCTTAAGGAGCTCAGAGGAAGCGTGAGTTCTATACCCGACATCCAAGTACGCGTTCCTGCTCCTAGAATAGATATGGGTGACGCCATTCCACCACCACCGAGACAGACCATTCATGCTAAAGCCAATGATGGCATCGTGGGAGCCCGATCTGCAATCGTCCGACCAGCTGCGACTAATAACCAAAACTGGCAAATTCCCTCTCATGTCATGAATTCCATCACCAATTCTGCTCAGTTCTACGGCTTGGATGACGAAGATTCTCCGGGATACATGTCACTATTCGTACGGATCTGCGAAACGTTTAATATTAATAATATATCGTCCGACGTCATTCATCTTAAGTTGTTTCCATTCTCACTTTCCGGTCGTGCTGCGTCATGGTTCGAATCTTTACCAAACGCCTCAATCGTCACATGGGCCGACCTTCAGTCAAAGTTCCTAAGAAAATATTTCCCTCCATCGAAGGCTGGACGTCTCCATGAGCAAATTCATTCGTTTCACATGGACCCCGATGAGTCCTGTTTTTGTACGTGGGAGCATTTCCAAACTCTTCTAAACCGTTGTCCTCAACATGGCCTATCCGATTGGGCTGTGGTTGAAAAATTCTATAATGGCCTTACCCCCGAAACTCAACAACGGTTCAATACTGCTACTAAAGGAAGTATGCTCGATAAGCTCACCATAGAGGAGGCTGATGAAATGTTCGAGAGCATAGCGTTAGCAGACCAGCATACACCGAGTAGAAGGTCCGTTTCGGCTGCCAAGGCCGCTGCCATCGCATCATCCCGTGGAGAGCATCATGTTGATCAGAATGCGAGACTGTCGGCACAGTTGGAGGAGTTGACGAAGGAGGTTAGAGATTTAAAGCTGCAACGAAAGTGCGAGATTTGTCACAAAAATCAGGAGACAGCCGATTGTCCCGTTGATTCTCAGGAGGAGGTAGATTTTCTTACTAATCAAAATCGTTCGGTCAATTCCGGGTGGCGAAACAATAACTCTAATTAGCGAGTAGGTAACTCCAGTTATCAGCAACGCCAAAATCTATTCCAAGAACCCGCCCCAAAACCTACTCCTGTGCCACATAATACTTCCAAGATCGAGGAGCTATTAGCTAACCAATCTCAATTGTTAAAACAGCTCTTACAGAATCAGGCCAACATAAAATCCACTCTTTTGCAGCATGAGACGTTTATGAAGGGGCAACAGGTCGCATTTCAGAATCTTGAGGCCAAGTTTGGTGAGTTGTCCGCAAAGATTGATCAACGACCCTCGGGGAGTCTTCCTAGTGACACCGTCCCTAATCCCGGTCCAACCTATTCTAAACCATTTCCAAATGCTCATGCCAAGGCAGTGACCACCCGAAGTGGGAGAGGAGTTGTTAGCAGCGCACCAAGAAAGGAGGAGGAAGTCGATGAGGAGTTGGAGTTAGAAACGCCACCTGAAAAGGTGAACCGAAGGCGAGACCCAGCAAGTACCTCACAGTTAGGTGGTGCGTCAGTTGAGAAGGAGAAGCAGGTTGAGCAGGAACCAATGCGGGTCTATATGCCAAAACTGCCATACCCGGTCGTCTGGTGAGGTAGAATGATTCGGAGCAGTAGTCTAGATTTGTCGACATACTTAAGAAGCTCCATGTGAACATTCCATTTATCGAAGCTCTTGCGAACATGCCAAAACACGCCAAGTTTCTTAAAGATTTGCTTACTAATAAGAAGAAACTCGAGGAGCTTTCGACTGTTACTCTTAGTGAGGAGTGTTCTGCTGCCGTACAGAACAAGCTTCCTAGGAAGATGACAGATCCGGGCAGCTTTACCATTCCTTGCTTGATTGGTAATCTTAATGTTAGCAATGCTTTGGCCGACCTCGGTGCAAGCATTAACCTCATGCCCTACTCTGTGTTTGCCAAACTTAACGTGGGCCGCAGCTTTAGCCGAACGTCCCGCTCATCCTCGTCCGTCCATTCTTAGCCACCACATGTGCTCTCATTGATGTTGCTGATGGCAAATTGACTCTTCAAGTTCATGATGACACGGTTACATTCAACGTGCAGAAATCCATGAGACATACTCAGCAGCAGGATGACACTCTCTACTTCATCGACACTTTCATGACACATGTAGGAGATTATCTAACGAAGTTCTGCGAGAGAGACACATCCGACATGCAGATTATCGATGTGGAGAATCAGTTAGTCGAGATGACGGTATTTGATTTTGATCAGGAGCAGCAGTTGCCTGAGTCAGGAGGACACGAGCCGATCATAAGTTCCCATATTTTTTTCGATGTCCTAGCGGTTGAAGAGCGAGAGTTTCCGATCGAGAAACCATCTATAGAGAACCCTCCATTTTTAGAGCTGAAAGATTTACCATCTCATCTCGAGTTTGGGTTTTTAGGGGAGGGGTCTCAACTTCCCGTCATCATCTCTTCGAGTTTGGAGACGGAGGAGAAGGAGAAGTTGATGGTTGTTCTGAAATCTCATAAGCATGCCATCGCAGGGAAGCTTATGGATATCAAAGGTATAAACCTGTCGTTCTGCACGCATAAAATCTTTATGGAGGACGAGTTTAAACCTGAGGTGCAGCCGTAGAGGAGGCTTAACCCGAACATGCAGGACGTTGTTAAAAAGGAGGTTATTAAGTTGCTCGATGTTGGTTTGATTTTTCCGATCTCTGACTCCGCATAGGTTAGCCCAGTCCAGGTGGTCCCTAAAAAAGGCAGTATGACAGTAATCACGAATGAAAAGAATGAACTCATACCGACACGGACTGTGACAGGGTGGCGAGTTTGCATTGACTACTGTAGACTTAACGAGGCCACACTAAAGGACCATTTCTTGCTTCCATTCATCGATCAGATGCTTGAGCGTTTGTATGGGAAGCAGTTCTATTGTTTCCTTGATGGCTTTTCCGGTTATTTCCATATCCCAATCACCCTGAGAGATCAGGAGAAGACACATTTACATGTCCCTTTGGTACATTCGCGTACCGACGCATGCCATTTGGATTGTGTAACGCTCCTGCTATATTTCAGCGGTGCATGGTGGCCATTTTCCATGAGTTGATCGATTATTCCATGGAGGTATTTATGGATGATTTTTTTTTCGTTGGGAATCCCTTCGATGATTGTCTGCGTAACTTAGGTCGAGTGCTCGCTAGATGTGAAGAGACGAACCTTATGCTTAATTAGGAGAAATGTCATTTTATGGTTCGTGAGGGTATTGTTTTAGGTCATAAGATTTCTAGTGTGGGGATTGAGGTCGATAGAGCTATGTTAGACACCATTTCCAAACTTCCACCGCCCACGTATGTGAAGTCTATTCGTAGTTTCTTAGGTCATGCGGGGTTCTATCGCCGATTTATTAAAGACTTTTCGAAGATTTCCCGTCCGATGACCCAACTTCTAGAGAAAGATAGGCCGTTTAATTTTAGTGAGGAGTGTTTGAGGGCCTTTGAGTTAATTAAGGAGAGGTTAGTGAGTGCTCCTATTCTTGTTGCTCCTAAATGGACTCTTCCTTTTGAGATCATGTGCGATGCGAGCGACTTTGCTGTTGGAGCCGTGTTAGGGCAGCGTCGAGAGAAGCATTTCCATCCCATCTATTACGCTAGCAAGATCCTTAACGATGCTCAAGAGAATTACACCACGACAGAGAAGGAATTTCTTGCGGTTGTTTTTGCGTGCGATAAATTCCGTTCCTATCTCGTGCTGTCTAAGACTATCATACTCTCTGATGATGCGGCTCTGCGTTACCTGTTCTCTAAGAAAGATACGAAGCCCCGAATCCTTCGTTGGATCCTTCTGCTTCAGGAGTTCGATATAGAAATTAAAGTTAAAAGAGGGGCTGAAAATGTCGCCGCTGACCACTTATCGCGGCTAGAAAATTGATGTGTTGAATAACACACTTATATTTCCTTACAATTTTATAATGTTTTTATGTTTACTTGTTTAATTTATGTAAGTTTAGAGGGTTAAGTGCAAAGTTTTACAAATATAATTGTTTACTTGTAGGTTGTGAAGTTTATGGAAAAAAGAGGCAAATTGGAAGATTCTAAGGGCTTAATTGTCAAAGTTTCAAAGTTTAATCAAGGCCCGACCCAAGCCCACTTCTTAAAAGCCTTATAATATATTATATTAAGTTAATATCAGCCATTCTCCAGCCCCTAACCCCGAAATTGATAAAACCCTAACCCCACATCATAGTTCCGATCGCAAGGCAGCAGCCAAAAAGAAGAAAGAAAAAAGAAACCGGCGGCTGTTTGGCGGCTGTGGAGACTAGAGGAAGAAGGAGGAGGCTTGGGGTGAACTTGTGCAGCTGCTAGGGACCTTATACATCACAAATCTCAGCCATAAACCCTAAGTAATTGATCTTAAACTTTGGTTATTGTTCAAGAACCCTAACTTTTATGATTTGGTCTTTTGATTTGAATTGTTTTGCAATTGATTGATAGTTTGACTTGTAATTGATTGTGGTTGAATCTTGAATGAGTTTTATAATGTTTATGATGAAGTTTGTGATGTTTTTATTAAGTGTTTGCTGCTGTCCAAAATCTATGTTAGGCTAATCTTGTTTGTTCTACCTAGGATAGATGATTGTTGAGTAGTTTTTGACTTGTTTAATGGATTGTTAATGTTTAAGACTTAAATTATTAATGTAAAGTTTAACTAAACCATGAATTAGATTGTGTGTGATGGCTGTGTTTTGTTTGTTATTGCTTATAATCCTCTTGCATTAGTTAATTGAATCGGTTTTGATTAATTGATTGCTTGTTAAGCTCTTTACTTGGTGTTTTGGGTTTATTTGCGGGGTGATCAACCGTAGGGATAAGTGGGTAATATAATCATCTAAAATCAGTTAAAATACACCTTCTTTGAGACCGAGAGGTGATAAGAAGTAACATTGTCTCATTGCTTTTACTTGTTAGAATTAAGACCGCGCGAGAGCGGGTTTTTGTCTTGTCAAGTTTGAGTGTTTATGTGCAATTAGTTGGTTTAATTTGGGTTAAGTTAAATTGTTCCTCTATCCTTGGTTGCGTAGTATTCGTCTCCATTAGGATAGTGTGTCGAGGAGACCGAGAGGAGAGTCGATATTTGAACACGTTAATAATTGTTTTTCCGGTTTGTTCTTTAAAAATCAACTAAAATAAGTTAAAGTTTGTTAGAGAGACTGAGAGGTACTTTCTTAAACAAGTTTTGGTTGTGTCATCTTTTATAAC
The DNA here is from genome assembly GCF_021521415.1 of Bidens hawaiensis. Classification (NCBI taxonomy): domain Eukaryota; kingdom Viridiplantae; phylum Streptophyta; class Magnoliopsida; order Asterales; family Asteraceae; genus Bidens; species Bidens hawaiensis. Next base: position 231,066 of record NW_027494198.1, read on the forward strand.
CGGTGTCTTGAATATTTTCAATCCATTGTCTTGTTATTTCTGTCAACATGATTCATTCCTAGGTAGACGTTTTTACATATTGAATTTGCACTAAAGTTTTCTAGAAGTTTCTTGTTAACAGTTTTCTTTTAATTAAGTTAAGTAGTTTATTAATTTCTAAATATTCTAAAATCAAGTTTAATATTTTGGTGATTCTTAGTTAGAGTTTCGTAATTAAATACGTTTTCACGTGTCTTTGTGTTCGACATCCGGACTTCCTTGATGCTATACTATTTATGATCGGTACACTTGCCGGTTTTTGTGTGGTTTCTATAGGATTTTCGTTTTTATAAATTTAAAGCTTAATTGTGATTCGTTCTTTATTTATATTATACATTTCACACATCAAGTTTTTGGCGCCGTTGCCGGGGACACGGTTTTAGGCGTGTTGAGAACGACTCGAGTTAGGATTTACCTATTGTATCTCGTATATTGGATTAGATTAGTTATTTTAATTAGTTTAGTTTTAGCTTAATTTTATTTTAAGTATTCGATTTTGTTTTTATCTGGTGCCCGTGATCCTTTTCTTTTGAGTGTCTTAAAGGAAATATGTTCGGACGACACGTTGGAACGCCATGGTGCAAAGTGTGTGACGGAGATCACTGGGTACATGATGCTTATGAGCGAAGGAGGATAGAAGTCGAGGCACGGAAAGCTCCATGGGAGTCACTTTTGGCAAAGCCTCCTCCATACCGATTTGCATATGATCAAATGGGGAACTTCTTAGGGTATAAAGATTTGTCAGGGAATATATTAGAGCCCACCCCAGAATTGGAGGAAACAATGGATGATGTGTTGTTTGCTATTAGAAATGATTTGGAATATGTTCCTCCTTTGAATCCACCTTGGTTTGAAACCCTGAGCGAGATTGAAGATACTGGAATGGAGGAGCAGAGAATAGAGGAGTATGTTCCTTCTTGGGAGGAAGAATTTAAGGATGAGTTTGGTGAAGAGTTGATGGATTTCACCATGACAGATGAAGGAGAGTTTGACCCACTTGGCGATTTGAAGTTGCTTGAGGACCTATTGTATAACGAGCCAAGTGTGGGGATCAAGAATGAGCCTTGTGAGGAAAGCCATGAGATAGTTAGTGATTTGGTCCTTCCAACACCTCACCTCGATTGTGAAAAACCAAAACACGAACCGTATTCAATCTCAATTTGGGACGTGTTAAGATTTAAAAGTTTGGCTAAAGGAACTAGAAAGAGGATTTCTGGGCGAAGAGATCATGGTGTGCAGAAGAGTTCGCCACTCCCGTTTCACTTTAAGGGATCATTTTTTGGGGAATTCAAAAGTTGGTGGGCCGAGTTTAATTCATATGATCAGGCCCATGAGAGTTTTGCAATTGTTTTCTTCCAGACCAATTGTAAAAGGAGAGTGTTGAGGAGCATCGATGGGAAGAGGATAAAGGAGAAGCCTCCTGATTGAGGTTTTGGGAGTGAGTCCGGCTGAAGACTATTCAATAAACTTAGCGCTTCCCGGGAGGCAACCCGGTAATATCTTTTCTTGTTATTTTATTTTCATTTTATTTTTATTTCCGAGTTTTGCCGGGTGTTTCTTCTCTTACTTGCAGGTTATTCCTTGGTTGGTTGATGACGGTTGATGAGCTGGAGTTGTAAACAAGTGTGGGGATGCAATATGCTTAAGGATTGTCGCTTTCGTTCGTTAGTGATAGCTTGATAGAGAGCACTGGAGTTTTACGCTTGCGTTCGAATAGGAGGGCGAGGAACATGATTCACCGCACACTTGCATGATCACATATATCAGGGGAGTCTGTTCCACTTTATTTTTTTTTATGTTTAGTTTTGTCTTTTCCTTGTCTCACATTGAGGACAATGTGAAATTTAAGTGTGGGGATGGGGAACTGACGTTTTCATTTTTAAGAAAAATAAAAGAATATTGAAAATCTTGAGAGTTAATAGTTAAAAAAAAAATAAAAAATAAAAAAAAATAAAAAAAATAAAAATAATAAAAAAATAATACAAATGTCCCTCGTTTTTAGTTTCTTTTGCAAAAAAGTTGGAGATGATGATTTTATTCGGAAATCGGTTTTTCAAACTACTAATAATATGAGATAAATAAAAGAAAACGCACTTAACTTGGGATGTGTCGGTAGGCTCAGCCTTGAAAATGAAAGGACAAATTTGATAAAACGGTTAAACGGAAATCTTTTGTGGGCGTTTTTTCCATGGAAAATAAGCAATGAAAGGTCGGGCCATACTCAAGACTCAAATTTTGGTATGAAAAAATTGAAATATCATGAGTTTTTTAAAAATTTGAATACGTTATCATATGATGCTTGGGTAGGTTTAACGTTAGAGTATGCCGTGTAGCCTGTGATATAAATCTTAAAATAATAGTTTAGTGTTTTACACCTCATCGGCGTATGGTTTTATAACCTTAAATCCTGTATTGATGGGATGCTTCGGGTCCGGAGACCATGGGTCTGTATGCAATCTATTTAGCTGGGTATTCACAATTCCTAAGTGGGGTTGTGGATATTTAAAAATGAAGCCAAAGAGCAAACCCGTTTAAGTCTATAAACATGATCACAACAGTACGAAAGTACAATTACACTACAGACTTGATCATCCACGCTGTTAGTCATGTGGGGTCCCCTTGCTCGCGTCTCATTACCATTAAGAAACGGACCACAAGAGACACGCTACATGTAAGCCCTACAGATAAAATTTTGCATACTCACCTATGGTGATGGATTTGGGGTATTGCTTGATAACGGGGGTATGTCATGTTGTGGGGAGCACTGGCTATAAATAATTGAACCTTAATCATATCTAATGGCTGCTTGGTAGACTTTGATGCTTAAGATTAGGTGGATAAACAATACCCTTGATCGTCTTAACTATTCATAAATATGGAGCAACAAAGTTTTAAATCTGCTAACTTTGAGGTTTAAGTCAAGTTGGGGTGGTCTGGTCCGGTAAAAGCAGAAAATAAGCGGGTCTTAATTGTGTAAACCACTAAGTAATATTATTGTCGGATCTTATTTGTCCCGGTAAAGATTAAGGCATGGGTTTAGGTGGATAACAATATCGATGATCGCGGTTTTTGCGTTTTTCTGAGCTTTAAAATATAACCTATATGTTTGATTTGACTATGATTTTCCGATTCTGATCTAACTGCATTAGACTTTTTCAGGGACGAAAAAGGTTTAAGTGTGGGGATGTTTGATGTGTTGAATAACACACTTATATTTCCTTACAATTTTATAATGTTTTTATGTTTATTTGTTTAATTTATGTAAGTTTAGAGGGTTAAGTGCAAAGTTTTACAAATATAATTGTTTACTTGTAGGTTGTGAAGTTTATGGAAAAAAGAAGCAAATTGGAAGATTCTAAGGGCTTAATTGTCAAAGTTTCAAAGTTTAATCAAGGCCCGACCCAAGCCCACTTCTTAAAAGCCTTATAATATATTATATTAAGTTAATATCAGCCATTCTCCAGCCCCTAACCCCGAAATTGATAAAACCCTAACCCCACATCATAGTTCCGATCGCAAGGCAGCAGCCAAAAAGAAGAAAGAAAAAAGAAACCGGCGGCTGTTTGGCGGCTGTGGAGACTAGAGGAAGAAGGAGGAGGCTTGGGGTGAACTTGTGCAGCTGCTAGGGACCTTATACATCACAAATCTCAGCCATAAACCCTAAGTAATTGATCTTAAACTTTGGTTATTGTTCAAGAACCCTAACTTTTATGATTTGGTCTTTTGATTTGAATTGTTTTGCAATTGATTGATAGTTTGACTTGTAATTGATTGTGGTTGAATCTTGAATGAGTTTTATAATGTTTATGATGAAGTTTGTGATGTTTTTATTAAGTGTTTGCTGCTGTCCAAAATCTATGTTAGGCTAATCTTGTTTGTTCTACCTAGGATAGATGATTGTTGAGTAGTTTTTGACTTGTTTAATGGATTGTTAATGTTTAAGACTTAAATTATTAATGTAAAGTTTAACTAAACCATGAATTAGATTGTGTGTGATGGCTGTGTTTTGTTTGTTATTGCTTATAATCCTCTTGCATTAGTTAATTGAATCGGTTTTGATTAATTGATTGCTTGTTAAGCTCTTTACTTGGTGTTTTGGGTTTATTTGCGGGGTGATCAACCGTAGGGATAAGTGGGTAATATAATCATCTAAAATCAGTTAAAATACACCTTCTTTGAGACCGAGAGGTGATAAGAAGTAACATTGTCTCATTGCTTTTACTTGTTAGAATTAAGACCGCGCGAGAGCGGGTTTTTGTCTTGTCAAGTTTGAGTGTTTATGTGCAATTAGTTGGTTTAATTTGGGTTAAGTTAAATTGTTCCTCTATCCTTGGTTGCGTAGTATTCGTCTCCATTAGGATAGTGTGTCGAGGAGACCGAGAGGAGAGTCGATATTTGAACACGTTAATAATTGTTTTTCCGGTTTGTTCTTTAAAAATCAACTAAAATAAGTTAAAGTTTGTTAGAGAGACTGAGAGGTACTTTCTTAAACAAGTTTTGGTTGTGTCATCTTTTATAACCGGTGTCTTGAATATTTTCAATCCATTGTCTTGTTATTTCTGTCAACATGATTCATTCCTAGGTAGACGTTTTTACATATTGAATTTGCACTAAAGTTTTCTAGAAGTTTCTTGTTAACAGTTTTCTTTTAATTAAGTTAAGTAGTTTATTAATTTCTAAATATTCTAAAATCAAGTTTAATATTTTGGTGATTCTTAGTTAGAGTTTCGTAATTAAATACGTTTTCACGTGTCTTTGTGTTCGACATCCGGACTTCCTTGATGCTATACTATTTATGATCGGTACACTTGCCGGTTTTTGTGTGGTTTCTATAGGATTTTCGTTTTTATAAATTTAAAGCTTAATTGTGATTCGTTCTTTATTTATATTATACATTTTCACACATCAAAAATCCCGACATGGATGAGACCCGGGAACAGGGGATTGGTAATGATTTCCCTGGTGAGACTCTGCTGTACTTAAAAGCGAGTGAAGAGGGGTTTCCATGGTTTGCTGATCTTGCTAATTATCTATCCTCTGGTGAGTTAGTTCCTAGACTGACATATCAGCAAAAGAAGAAGTTCTTTGCAAATATCAAGTTCTACATTTGGGAGGATCCGTACTTATTCCGTATTGGTACTGATCAGGTGATTCGCCGATGTGTTTTTGGTGATGAGGCTCGAAGCATTCTTCGACATTGTCATGATGGCCCGACCGGTGGCCATTTTGGTGCGACTTATACCGTCAAACGCGTGTTTGATGCGGGATTCTATTGGCTGGCTATTTTTTGAGATGCGCATGAGTTTGTTCGTTCGTGTGACGCATATCAGAGAGCCGGCAACATCTCATCCCGAAATGAGATGCCCCAAAACCCCATCCATGTGGTTAAGATCTTTGATATATGGGGCATTGATTTTATGGGTCCGTTCCCTATATGTAGAGGGAACAGATACATCCTTGTTACTGTCGACTACGTGTCCAAATGGGTGGAGGCTCAGGCCGTACCTAGAAATGATGTGCGGGTTGTAATGGGATTCCTTCGAAAACTCTTTGCTTGATTCGGTACTCCAAAGGCCCTGATCAGTGATCGGGGTACCAACTTTTGTAATTCTCAAATGGATAAGGTTTTGAAACGTTATGGGGTCACCCATCGACTTTCTACAGCCTACCATCCTCAGACTAGTGGTCAAGTGGAAAACACCAATCCTGGCATTAAGAGGATTTTAGAGAAAACAGTGGGTAATAGTTGAGCGGACTGGGCTGAAAAGTTAGATGATGCACTCTGGGCCTTTCGTACTGCATTTAAAATGCCTATCGGGACCACTCCCTTTCGGCTAGCTTATGGAAAGGCGTGCTATCTTCCTGTTGAGTTAGAGCATCGTGCGTATTGGGCTTTAAGAGCCATAAATCTTGATTTATCTGCCACGGGAAAGAGTCGTTATCTTCAAATTCATGAGGTAGAGGAGCTACGGAACGAAGCATACGAGAGAAGTTGGGGGTATAAGGAGCGGACAAAGGAACTTCATGATAAACATATTAAGGGGCCCAAAGAGTTTAGTGTGGGGATAAGGTTCTTCTATAAAATTCTCGGTTGAAGTTGTTTCCGGGTAAATTGAAATCCCGATAGGCTGGTCCGTTCATTGTGAAGGATGCCTTTCCGTATGGATCGGTCAAGATAGAGGCTGACGATGGAAATTCTTGGAAACTGAATTGGCATAGACTGAAGCATTATGTTGGAGGTCCACTAGGTGATCGCGAGGAGGAAGCGATCTACCTTGATCCGTCTGAAGAGTAGAGGGGGAGAGCACACTCGGGACTTTGCCCGAGTTGTAGAGTTTGTATAAAACTTAGTTGCATCATTTTCTTTTATTTTTATTCTTCTTTATTTTTATTTTATTTTCCTTTGAGTCTGTTTTAGTTCTTAGAGTCTGTTTGATGTCTGCTTTGGGTTGTTTTGAGTTTTATTTTGCAGGATTGAATTTTCTCGTTCGTACTCAGCCTCCATTCGGATGAGGATTTTTCCGAGCCTATCATATTGTAGAGGACACCCAGAAGCTGCGGCCGCGAATAAAATGCTATACGGTCGCCTAGGAACAAGACTTGTGAAGAAAATTACATCATTACCAGGGGAGTCTGTTCCACTTTACTTGTTTTAGATTTTAATTCTACTTTATTTTTTTATTTTTTTTTTGTCATTTTCTATTCCTACATTGGGGACAATGTAGATTTTAAGTGTGGGGATGGGAAACTGACGTTTTTTTTAAAAAAAAATGTAAAAAAAAAAATTGTCCTTGAAATTGTTTTTCTGCATTTAATAGGAGATGATATTAATTTACCGATGAATTTTGACACTCTCGAAAATTTTTATGAAAAAAAATAATAATAATAATAAAAAGTTTTTAGATCAACACATATACTGGGATGTAACTGAACAGGTAGACTCTGTATTTGATGTGTCAGTAGGCTCAGCCCTTTAAGAATGAAAGGACAGTATGCTTGTAGACCTAATTGAACTTAAATTGCTTGATTTTTAGTGGGATACATGTTAGACTATAGAAAACGGGATAAAAGGTCGGGCCATACTCAAGCCTTATGTTTATGTTGATCGTAAAAATTAAAAATTTTATAGAAATCTGAATAGACAAATCATACGATGTTTGGGTAGGTTTAACATTAGGGTATACCTAAGTAGCCTGTGATATAAACATAAATTTCATACTTCTGGTTTAGTGGTTAACACTTCATAGGCGTATAGTTTTATAACCTTAAATCCTGTATTGATGGGATGCTCCGAGGTTCGAACACCATGGGTCTTTATGCGGTATATCATCTGGGTATTCATATCTCCTAAGTGGTTTAATGAATATTAAAAGAGCTCAAAGAGCAAACCTGCAGTTTTTCTGCCATATATAAGTCATTAAACATGATTAACTCTTACTTCAAGGTACAAATACACTACTAACTTGATCATTCACGCTGTTAGTCATATGGGGTCCCCTTGCTCGTGTCCTAATACTATTAAGAAACGGACCACAAGGGACACGTCATATGTAAGCCCTACAGATGAATTCGTGCATACTCACCCATGGAGATGGACTTTGGGGTGTTGCTTGATAACGGGGGTATGTCATGTAGTGGGGAACACTTACTAGTTAGTTACTTAATACATACTTTAATCGTATCTAATGGCTGCCAGGTAGACCTTAATACTTAAGCTTAGGTGGACAAACAATATCCTTGATCGTCTTTAGCTGTTCTTATGTTGGCATAACATGTTTTGATCAACTAGATATAAGGTTTAAGTCAAGTTGGGATGGCTTGGTCCGGTAAAACAGTGTGAAATTGTTCTTAATTGTGGGTCCCACTAGATCATATAAACTAATAAACTTGTCACATCTTACTTGTCTCGGTAAGTATTAAAGGGCATGGGTTTAGGTGGACAACAATACTAGCAATCAACCATATTTATCATATTAGGCGAATTTCGTGGATAAGTATATCACAAGTCGTGATTAGTGTGTTTGATAGTTTTGAATATTGAAAATAAAAGAAAATTCAAGATTTGTGGGTTTATATTGTATATCTCGGTTATGATCTTGTGTAGACTACTTTTCAGGGACGAAAAAGGTTTAACTGTGGGGATATTTGATGTAGTTTAAAAATATATATAATATTATATAAATATTCCTATACTTTCAAATATTTTGAGCCAGGTTTTTATTGTATATACTCCGAATTGGTTCATATGTGGATTTTTAAGTTTTTAAGAGACAATAAGCTAAATTAGAGCAAATTTTACTAAACTTGAAACCGAGTATTTAAATAGTAATTTTAATAATAATAAACCCAAGTTTACCTAATGATAATAATTCATGCTTTCAAGTAATTAAAATAAAGTATAAACAAAGAAAGAAACGAAAGAAACCTAAACTTAAGATGTTCGAATCACTACGGTTTACTTATTTTCTTACCTGGTTGAACTTGTAGACGGATGGAGCTGACATGGATTACTTTTGGGCTAATAACTAGTTCGTGAGCCGTAGGCTTTATTGTGGGCTAAAAAGAACAAAAACCCTAGAAGATTGATATATTATTATTATAAAAAAAAGACAAAAAATATCGGGGACACCATAAGGCAGCCACGGCTGGAGAACCTAAAAAAAAACCCTACGTGGGTTTTGAAAGGAGATATCATAAAGAAGCAGCCAAGGCCGTAAGCTGCTTAATTGTGAAATTCAACGGAAGTGGCATGGCAATTCGAAAACCTCAAAAGAAAAAAAAAGTCCACGGTAGTTTTTTTTTGGTGAGCTGCAAGAAAAGAAAATAAAAAAAAAAGGGTCAACAGCAAGCTCACGCAAAGGTGAAAGAAAACAAAGTAGGCAACTATTTTCTTATATTTTATTTTCGTATATTTTTGGTTATGAACCGTACTTTATATATTAAATTTGTTTTGTATCTTTTTATGAATAGTTAAATACTTTTTAACTACCTAGGTTTTGGTTGAGTACTATGTTATATTAATGGTTTGACGAACTAGTATTTGACGTTGGTTGATTTCATGCTTTGGTAAAGTTTTTAATTGGTTTGTTCATGATATATATGCGTAATTTAATCCAATTTTTGCTTTAATAATTATTCCACTTGTGTTTGATAGTCATTGGTGATTGTTAGATGCATGATTAGGTTGTTTACTTTGTGTTTTCAATTTGTTTGCGGTTTATGGTCGAAAAAAAATCGTAGGAATAATTATTGAGAGGGGATTAAATTTTATTATTCTATCTCTAGAGAGCCGGGAGGCAATATAGTGTTGTGTCATCTTTGTCTTTTGCGGGTTTGGATACTAATTGAACGGGAGTGAGTTAGCCTAGGTCCCTTCAGATTAGTGTAATACAAGTCTTGTTCCAATTAATTAAAAATACCCATTTTATATTAATATATATTGTATTCGAAGAGACCGGGGGTGATTTGGATTTTGGGGTACCATAGTATTATTAAGTAAGGTGAGACTGGGAGGTGATCCAAACCTTTAACAATTGAGCTTCACTTGTCATTACAGTTCTAGAGTGTCGTTGGTGAGGCCGGGAGGTGATCTAGCATACTTTAGTGGTCTTTAGTGTCATATTTTTTTAGATATTGTTTATTAACTAAGTCAAGTTCGTTAGCTATTAATTTAACTAGTAGGATTCCATCACCTAGGTAGTCGTTTCTCGCATTTGGTTAAAACCCGATTTTTATTAAAGTTTTGTTTTTAGTTTAAGTTTTAATTAGTTAAGTAATTTAGTTTAATTAATATTTAAAAAGAAAATAAAATTAAAAATCAAAAGAAAGTCTAGATTAGTAATCATTTTAGGTTTAATAATTAGAATTTACCCATAGTGTCCTAGGTTCGATATCCGTTTTTACTTGCTAGCTACATAACGACCGATACACTTGCCGATTGTGTGGTTTTTAGTTGAATTCGGTAAAACTTGGTATTTAATATTATATACATACTTTTCACACATCAAGTTTTTGGCACCGTTGCCGGGGACACTAGTAACTTCTTTGTTTAAACCGAGTTGATTATCTGATCTCTTTATTTGTTTATTTGCTTTTTAATTGCCTTTAGGTGCCTTTACTTGCTATTTGTGCCTTTAGGTTTGGTTTCTTTTAAAAAAAATTTAAAAAAATAAAAAAAAATAATAACAATAAAATAAATAATCAAAATTTTTAAATAATTTTTAGTTTATGCACCATACTCGTTCACAAGGACCACCTCCGTATTCTGCATCAGAAAAACCTGAGAGAAATCTTAGCGAGAGGCTTAAGGAGCTTAGAGGAAGCGTGAGTTCTATACCCGACATCCAGGTACGCGTCCCTGCTCCTAGAATAGATATGGGTGACGCCGTTCCACCACCACCGAGACAGACCGTTCATGCTAAAGCCAATGATGGCATCGTGGGAGCCGATCTGCAATCGTCCGACCAACTGCGACTTATAACCAAAACTGGCAATTTCCCTCTCATGTCATGATGCTCCGGGACACCTGTCACGATTCATATGGATCTGCGAAACGTTTAATATTAATAATATATTGTCCGACGTCATTCATCTTAAGTTGTTTCCATTCTCACTTTCCAGTCGTGCAGCGGCATGGTTCGAATCTTTGCCAAACGCCTCAATCGTCACATGGGCCGACCTTCAATCAAAGTTCCTAAGAAAATATTTCCCTCCATCGAAGGCTGGACGTCTCCGTGAGCAAATCCATTCGTTTCACATGGACCCCGATGAGTCCTATTTTTCTGCGTAGGAACGTTTCCAAACTCTTCTAAACCTTGTCCTTAACATGGCCTATCCGATTGGGCTGTGGTTGAAAAATTCTATAATGGCCTTACCCCCGAAACTCAACAGCGGTTCAATACCGCCACTGAAGGAAGCATGCTCGATAAGCTCACCATAGAGGACGCTGAAGAAATGTTCGATAAGCATGCTCGATAAACTGTTGTCCGCAAAGATTGATCAACGACCCTCGGGTATTCCTAGTGACACCGTCCCTAATCCCAGTCCAATCTCTTCTAAACCATTTCCAAATGCTCATGCCAAGGTAGTGACCACCCGAAGTGAGAGAGGAGTTGTTAGCAGCGCACCAAGAGAGGAGGAGGAAGTCGATGAGGAGTTGGAGTTAGAAACCCCACCTGGCAAGGTGAACCGAAGGAGAGACCCAGCAAGTACCTCACAGTCAGGTGGTGCGTCAGTTGAGAAGGAGAAGCAGGTTGAGCAGGTACCGATGCGCATCTATAAGCCAAAACCGCCATACCCGGTCGTCTGGTGAGGAAGAATGATTCGGAGCAGTAGTCTAGATTTCTCGACATACTTAAGAAGCTCCATGTAAACATTCCGTTTATCAAAGCTCTTGCGAACATGCCAAAACACGCCAAGTTTCTTAAAGATTTGCTCACTAATAAGAAGAAACTCGAGGAGCTTTCGACTGTTACTCTTAGTGAGGAGTGTTCTGCCGCCGTACAGAACAAGCTTCCCAGGAAGATGACAGATCCGGGCAGCTTTACCATTCCTTGCTTGATTGGTAATCTTAATGTTAGCAATGCTTTGGCCGACCTCGGTGCAAGCATTAACCTCATGCCCTACTCTGTGTTTGCCAAACTTAACGTGGGCCGCAGCTTTGGCCGAACGTCCCGCTCATCCTCGGCCGTCCATTCTTAGCCACCACACGTGCTCTCATTGATGTTGCCGATGGAAAATTGACTCATTAAGTTCATGATGACATTGTCACATTCGACGTGCAGAAATCCATGAGACATACTCAGCAGCAGGATGACACTCTCTACTTCATCGACACTTACATGACGCATGTAGGCGATTATCTTAAGAAGTTCTGCTAGAGAGACACATCCGACACTCAGATCATCGATGTGGAGATTCAGTTAGTCGAGATGAAAGTATTTGATTTTGATCAGCAGCAGCAGTTGCCTGAGTCAGGAGGACACGAGCCGATCATAAGTTCCCATATTATTTTCGATGTCCGAGCGGTTGAAGAGCAAGAGTTTCCGATCGAGAAACCATCTATAGAGAACCCTCCATCTTTAGAGCTAAAAGATTTACCATCTCATCTCGAGTTTGCGTTTTTAGGGGAGGGGTCTCAACTTCCCATCATCATCTCTTCGAGTTTGGAGACGGAGGAGAAGGAGAAGTTGATGGTTGTTCTGAAATCTCATAAGCATGCCATCGCAGGGAAGCTTATGGATATCAAAGGTATAAACCTGTCGTTCTGCATGCATAAAATCTTTATGGAGGACGAGTTTAAACCTGAGGTGCAGCCGCAGAGGAGGCTTAACCCGAACATGCAGGACGTTGTTAAAAAGGAGGTTATTAAGTTGCTCGATGCTGGTTTGATTTTTCCGATCTCTGATTCCGCATAGGTTTGCCCAGTCCAGGTGGTCCCTAAAAAAGGCGTTATGACAGTTATCACGAATGAAAAGAATGAACTCATACCGACACGGACTGTGAGAGGGTGGCGAGTTTGCGTCAACTACCGCAGACTTAACGAGGCCACACGAAAGGACCATTTTCCGCTTCCATTCATCGATCAAATGCTTGAGCGTTTGTTAGGGAAGCAGTTATATTGTTTCCTTGATGGCTTTTTAGGTTATTTCCAGATCCCCATCACCCCGAGAGATCAGGAGAAGACCACATTTACATGTCCCTTTGGTATATTTGCGTACCGACGCATGCCATTTGGATTGTGTAACGCTCCTGCTACATTTTAGCAGTGCATGGTGGCCATTTTCCAAAAGTTGATCGATGATTCCATGGAGGTATTTATGGATGATTTTTCTGTCTTTGGGAATCCCTTCGATGATTGTCTGCGTAACTTAGGTCGAGTGCTCGCTAGATGTGAAGAGACGAACCTTATTCTTAATTGGGAGAAATGTCATTTTATGGTTCGTGAGGGTATTGTTTTAGGTCATTAGATTTCTAGTGCGGGGATTGAGGTCGATAGAGCTAAGGTAGACACCATTTCCAAACTTCCACCGCCCACGTCTGTGAAGTCTATTCGTAGTTTCTTAGGTCATGCGGGGTTCTATCGCCGATTTATTAAAGACTTTTCGAAGATTTCCCATCCGATGACCAGCTTCTATAGAAAGATAGGCCGTTTAATTTTAGTGAGGAGTGTTTGAGGGCCTTTGAGTTGATTAAGGAGAGGTTAGTGAGTGCTCCTATTCTTGTTGCTCCTAATTGGACTCTTCCGTTTGAGATCATGTGCGATGCGAGCGACTTTGCTGTTGGAGCCGTGTTAGGGCAGCGTCGAGAGAAGCATTTCCATCCCATCTATTACACTAGCAAGACCCTTAACGATGCTCAGGAGAATTACACCACGACAGAGAAGGAACTTCTTGCGGTTGTTTTTACATGCGATAAATTCCGTTCCTATCTCGTGCTTTCTAAGACTATAATATTTCTGATCATGCGGTTCTGCGTTACCTGTTCTCTAAGAAAGATGTGAAGCCCCGACTCCTTCGTTGGATCCTTCTGCTTCAGGAGTTCGATATAGAAATTAAAGTTAAAAGAGGGGCTAAAAATGTCGCCGCTGACCACTTATCGCGGCTAGAAAATCCCGACATGGAAGAGACCCGGGAATAGGGGATTGGTGATGATTTCCCGGGTGAGACTCTGCTGTACTTAAAAGCGAGTGAAGAGGGGTTTCCATGGTTTGCTGATCTTGCTAATTATCTATCCTCTGGTGAGTTAGTTCCTGGACTGGCATATCAGCAAAAGAAGAAGTTCTTTGCAGATATCAAGTTCTACATTTGGGAGGATCCGTACTTATTCCGTATTGGTGCATATCAGGTGATTCGCCGATGTGTTTTTGGTGATGAGGCTCGGAGCATTCTTCGACATTGTCATGAGGGCCCGACCGGTGGCCATTTTGGTGTGACTTATACCCTCAAACGCGTGTTTGATGCGGGATTCTATTGGCTGTCTATTTTTTGAGATGCGCATGAGTTTGTTCGTTCGTGTGACGCGTGTTAGAGAGCCGGTAACATCTCATCCCGAAATGAGATGCCCCAAAACCCCATCTTGGTGGTTGAGATCTTTGATATATGGGGCATTGATTTTATGGGTCCGTTCCCTATATCCAGAGTTAAAGATGAAAGTCATGCTAACTTAACCTCAAAAAAAAATATTTATGTACAAATTTAACCTAAAAAATACTCAGTCTTCAAAACGTAACATCTTAAGAAACCCTACAAGCATATTGAATCTGGCTGTTCCGACCGATTTCGTAAATAGGTCCGCCACATTATTATCAGTGTGGACCTATTCAAGATGAATTAGCTTCCGGTCGTAACAGTCAGGAATAAATTAATTTTAATATCTATGTGCTTGCTTTTAGAATGTTGGACTGGGTTTTTAACAATGGCAATCGCAGCGTCATTATCACAAAAAATAGGAGTATCAAGAAAGTCCAAACCGTAGTCCAGGAATTGATGTTGCATCCATATCACCTGAGAACAGCAGGCAGAAGCAGCAACATATTCAGTTTCAGAAGTACTTGTGGACACCGTTTGTTGTTTCGTGCATTGCCACGAAATAAGCCTATCCCCTAAAAATTGTCACCCTGCAGACGTCGATTTCCAGTCAATGTCATCACCTCCATAATTGATGTCAGAAAAAGCATAATGATCAAATTCTGAATTCTTGGGATACCAAAGACCAAGCTTTGGTTGCCTCTTCAGATATCTAAAAATTCATTTAACAGTAATTAGATGAGGAAGTTTAGGATTAGCCTGGAAACGAGCACACTGACACACTGCGAACATAATGTCAGAGCGACTGGTAGTAAGATACATTAGGGACCCGATCATCGATCGATAGTATGTTTGATCTACGGGTTTCCCATCAGGATCTGAAGAAAGAAGAGGTCTTTCGACCATAGGAGTCACAGCACTTTTGGAGTCCTGAAACTTAAACTTTGCCAACATATCCTTGACGTATTTCCCTTGATGTAGCAGAATGCCTGTCAAGTTTTGATGAACCTGCAAACCCAGAAACATTGTCATCTCCCTCAGTGAGCTCATCTCGAACCTTTTCTTCATCACTTCATCAAACTCAGAATAGAGAGCAGTGCTCGTAGAATTGAAGATGATGTCATCCACATAAATCTGAATCAGGATCAGATCCTTTCCAACGATCTTTATGAACAGTGCCTGAACGATGGTTCCACGTTTATACCCGTGCTCTAGAAGATGTGCTGTCAACGTCGCATACCAGGCTCGAGGTGCCTGATGAAGACCATATAGAGCCTTGTCCAGCTTGTAGACATGTGACGGACGTATTGGATCCACAAAACCTGGTGGCTGATCCACATAGATTTCTTCCTTGACCTCCCCGTATAAAAATGCTGTCTTGACATCCATCTGATAGACTGTGAAGCCCATGTATGACGCATATGCCAAGAAGATCCGAATGGCCTCAAGACAAGCCACCGAAGCATACACTTCAGTATAATCCAGAACCTCAACTTGCTTAAAACCACAAACCACAAGCCTTTCCTTATTTCTAACAATAACCCAGTGTCATCCTGTTTGTTTAAATAGACCCATCTGGTGTCGAGTGACTTTTTCCCTTCTAGTAGCTCGACCAACTTCCACACCTTCAGTTTTTCAAACTGATTGAGTTCCTCATGCATGGCTTGAACCCTGCTTGGTTCTTGCAAAGCCATGTCAATCGATTTAGGCTCAATTTGAGAAATGAAGCAAGAATACAGACAATTGTTAATCATTCCCGTCTGACTTCTGGTTGAGACACCAGCTTCAAGGGGATCAATTATACTGTCAATTGGGTGATCCCGTTGAATTCTTGAAGGAACAAAATGATCAGGAACAGAGTAGTTTGCTGGCAAATTAGTTAGGTCTTCGAGAACCTTAGTGAGAGGGTTTCTCAATCCCGATGCAGCGGTGCTGTGTGAGTACGAAGTACTGGCGATGTACTCATTTGGAATGACATCAGGGAATATAGTGCTACCAAAAATCTGTCAAATGGCACTCTCCCCTTCAACGGGTAAAATCTCTTCAGTAGAAGGTTCTTGTGGCGACATAGTATCAATCATGTTTTCTTCCAAATTTTCTGATGATGGCTGAGTGGTTTCTTATGGTTCAGACGGTTCCACACATAACATAGGAAACTCTTGAACATTGGAGGAAGATTCCTCTTCATCATCGATCACAGTAGTATTTCCTTCTCTTGAGTCATTTAAATCAGTCACCGAAAACAAATTGTATGGCCTGAAGAGCTTGTCGTAGTCAAATAACCAGTCAGGCCCCACGCGGGCATCAGTTTCATTTTCTTCTAACCAACGCACATCATACGACTCGACAATTTGTTTTGATGCCTTGTTATAGACTCTATAGGCGGTCCGACCGACATACCCAACAAAGTAACAATCATCAGCTTTGGCTTCGAACTTGGGAGTTGATTCAAGAAGAAGAGTGGTAACTTTGAATCACATAACATTGTTCTAGCTGCTTCGATCAAAGTGCGATTTCGTCTTTCAGCGACACCATTTTGCTGAGGAGTACGAGCGGTACTGTACTGACGAAGAATCCCTTTTTGGAACAAAAATAGTTCAGTGTGGAGTTCTTGAATTCCGTGCCATTGTCACAACGAATTCCCTTGAGCTTCAAGTTCAATTGATTTTTTCCATAAGCACTATGAACTTCTTCATCAAGTCAGCCGTCTCACCCGTATTTGATAAGAAGAACACCCAAATGAAGTGGGAGTAGTCATCGGCGATGACCAAACAGTGATTGATAAGGGATAGACTCAAGACATGAATGGGACCGAACAGATCCATGTGAAGCCACTGAAAGACACTGGAAACGGTGTTTATCGGTTTTGGCTTGTGTGATTTCCGATGATGCTTGCCTAACACGCAAGCCACACACTTCTCTATAGTCACGAAGTCTTTAACAGGTAACCCTCGCACAATGTTGTTCTTCGCAAGATGGTTCAGGTTTTTCACATTTGCATGACCGAGACGATGGTGCCACAACATGGCATTATGTTCCGACACTTTTTAGAATAGGCATGTAATTTGTCAGGAATGTTCTTGTTCATATCAATCAAGTAGGAATTATCTTTCCTCTGAGACCTGACTAGTACCCATTCCTCTGGTATGACAATACCAGGCTTTAGAATTAAGCATTCCTTGTTGGTGAAATGAGTGGGAAATCCCTTATCACAAATCTGTGACACACTGAGTAGACTGAGTTTTAACTCTGGAACATAGTTGACGTTTTCGAATTTCAGAACCCCATTACTCACGATACTCTTTTGAGTAAACTTTCCTTTCTCTCCTCCAGCAAAAGAAACATATCCGCCGTTAATGATTTGAATGTCACTCAGCTGAGATATGTCTCCCGTCATGTGCCTGGAACAGCCACTATCAACAAACCATGGTCTGATAATATTCTTTCATAGCTGTTTCTGCACAATGTGCGAGATCTGTTACTTTTGGGTACCCAGTCCATAATAGTTTTTGGTAAGCCTGACATAGTTAGACGTGTTATGGGCTGCCATGTCATATCATCATTGTTATTAAACAAGGAATTATGCGATGATACGGACTTTGTTATCGGGGACTTTTGCAACCACATGTATTTTGGCTTTAAAACCTTTTGATTTATACAGGTGGTTGACTTGGTCTCTGGTCTATGGATAGAAGACATGTTTGACTTTAACCTGTTGAATTTTCTCGGCTCATACACCCACTTTGGTCTTGGAACCGAGACTGTGTTTCCTTTCCGCTTCTGGGTCACAATGGACTTGGTCTGATGAAAACTTGACCTGCCAGCCTTGACTCTACTCCCATTGCCTTCAGAGTGCCTTGTTTCATAATGCCTTGAATTATTTGAATGAAAAATTTTGTAAGCATTATGAGACATGGTTCTCTGATTGCGTCTATAATATGGAATGTATGGGAGACGAGAACAGTTTCTTGCAATGTGACCGGGAATGCCATAGTTGAAACAAGTTTGTTTTTAACATAAAAATCATTGTGGCCGATTCCCGGTCTCTCTCTGTTGTGTGAGCTTGTTTTTCCATTTCTGGATTTATCATTAGGAACTTCACATTTAAAATCAGAAGATCCTTTTTCCTTCACAAACTTAGGTGACAAATATTTATTTTTGTTTTTAAGTTCACCACTTTTATTTAAGGACAGATCACTGCCTTTTGAAGTTCTAGAAAAAGAAACCAAACGATTGTTTTTGCTCTTGAAAATAGAGCCCACACACACATTAGTATCATTGTTATTCAAAACAGACAAAACATGCAAATTTAAAGAAACAGATGAGTCAACGGGTGACTCATCATCTTCCTCAGTCCAGTCCTCAATTATGACTTCATCTGCACACGAGCTAGACACATTCGAATCGTTCACCCCTGAGGTTGATTCAGTTGCCGAATCTGTATCAACCTTACCTGTAAGACCCCGAATCCTGGAAATCCTACAGTTGGTAATCACATCCACAATTTCACAAAAATTTAAAAACCAAACAATTCTTTGTATTTAAAACCAGTTCAGAGTAAATAACAGCGGAAAAAGTTTAAGTATTAAAAGTCCCAAACACGGGTACAAGTGTCAAACTAATATACACACAAAGTCAGCTAGAGCTGAGTTAATTCAGGTTTTCATAAACAATATTTCATACTTTATTTCAAAACTTATAATTCTAAACAATAGAGAGGATAATAATAAAATAATTAATATAATTCACCACATAATACATTCATCGTCGAACACACGTACACGGGCCTCTCCACCACGAGCCAAGACTCGAGTAATATATTTGACCCGGACGCGGTAAGACCTAACCATGTGACACGAGATTCTCCACCACGGTTCAAACCCGAGTAATATATTTGACTCGGTCACAGCTTACACATCCAAGCACGTGATACAGGCCTCTCCACCACGGGTACCCCGAGTAATATATTTGACCCGATCACGGCTCAACATACAACGGGCCTCTTCACCACGGGATTTTAAAACCAGAGTAATATATTTGACCCGCCAAAATGATGATCATGCCACACGGGCCTCTCCACCACGGGATTTGAAAACCCGAGTAATATATTTGACCCGGCCGTGATCACCATGCACACACACATCAATAAGCCTACTCACATCATTCTTAGTCACGAGGAACTAAATATCATCACACAGCCGTAGGCTATAAGGTAACACATACTCATACATACATACCTCCGTACATACATACATACATACATACATACATATATATATATATATATATATATATATATATATATATATATATATATATATATATCATCCCAAGACCTTCCAAATTACAAGTAAGCCTATGGGCTATAAGGTAATATATAATAATCAGTCTAATACATGAACTAAGTAAATAGGTCTACTCGTATTCAATTACTACAAAGCCTATTAACATCATCGAGTCTAGACCATAATCAGGTATATAACCTTAAGGAATATATGACCATAACGAGTCTAAAATATCCTAAGGTATAGAATATAGTCCACTCATAGTTTTATAAATGCACAAATACAAGTAAAGCTATGTAATACCATCCAAATAGTTGTAACGAGTAAATCGTGTAAAATTGTATTACGGTGTGTATGCTAGCCCAAAACGTAAAAAGATTTAAAAGGGGAATCATGAACTCACTTGAGACGAGCCACATAAATACCAAAGGGTTTGAGAACCTCAAAGCCAATCCACAGTTTACAAGCCTGTCGGATTGCACACAAAGATTACTAACTAAACGTACCAACTCGTTTATCCTATGAGACGTTCTAACATGATTTGATTGACCTAAAGCTTTGACATTACCAAATTCAATTACATCAGCCCCCGAGGCCATGTATTTACCAAAACCACCCTTAGTTAATCCCGGGGACAAAGGGTTCCCAATTTAACCCCAAAAGTTGTTGACTTTATCGAATACGCGCGTTAACGGGTTGTTTATGCACTTTGATACCGACTCAACCCCGTGTGGACCAAATTTAGTAAAATCACAGCCAACAAGTCCACACGAAGCTACACGAGTTGAATGGGTTGGCAATTCGCAAGCACGATGCACAAATTACCAATAAACGCGAATTTGCGCTGTACCGACCCGTTCAAGTAACCGACAACCAATTCACCCCAAATACTCAAAAAAATCAGTTTTTCACAACCAACATATCATGCTGAGTCTACAACATTCTAATTGGTTGTCAATTCCCTCAAACAACGCGTTAAACACAACAACTCACAAACTAGTCAACCGAATCCTAGTTTTCAAACTATTTAAAATTGGCCAACCTAACCAATTCCAATGACCATGAAATTTTAGTATGTTGTAAGTGACATACCCAGGAAGTTTTTGGTGCAAAAACCTTAGCCGAAACAGCCCCGAAATTGTCCAATTGAACAGCCACCCGACAACCCTAAAAACAACCGAATTTCGACGAATAAATGCGCCATATGGATGAATTAAAGTGAAAAAGAGTTGTACACACTTAATACCTACCTGGAATTGAACTTTGGATGGCCGAAAATGGGATGGTCTTGCACGAAAATCGAGATGAGAGGGGGAGGGGGGGGGCGCCGATCGGACTAGGGTGTAGGGTTAGGTTTTAATTTTTTTTTTGTATAATATTATAATAATAATACATCCTAGCCTCTCCACATTACTAATGGTTAAACTTGTAAGAAAGTTAAGTAAAATATGTTTACGAGGGTGGCAAGGAGCTCTCAGAAGAATGCCGGGTCAAGCCCGAAAGGTGTACACAACACTACAAGGTTAAACTTTTTTATCGGAAAATTACGGACGTTACATTACTAGTTGCAGATTGGCTTACCATACTGCATACTTTCCTCCTTTTCTTCTTCTTCCTTGGTAAGAGGAAGACTTGTGTAGTTATTATTATATGGGGGTGGTACCATGGTATAGCCTAGACCTACACCTTTATGTTCTTTCCATTTAACTGTTTCTCTATCATTGACTCAACAACAGCACTAGAGACATCAAATTTTCTAAAATTGAATTCAGCATTATCAAATTTATTTGTCAATTTGATTATCTCCAATCTAGATGCTTCTAACTCGGTAGTTAGTTCAGCTATTTTATTTTTAGCATCTAGATGGTGACAACACCTTATGCTAAAATCTAATTGAAGTTAGAGAAATCTTGTTTTTGTGCCTCTAGTTTATCATTTAATGTTTTTTCTAGTTTCTTTAGTGTTGAGTTTTCATATTTAGTATTTTCAGTTTCTCTCATTAGATTGCTATTATGTATTTTGTATAGGCCTACCTTATCAATGCACGATTGAGAACAGAGTACAGAACTTATCTCAGTTTGTTCGGTGGAGGTGAAAGCCATGAAAGCATGCTGAAGATCCATCACCTGCTCCTCAGCTTCATTCTCCTCTTCATCAGCATCCATCTCAACAAAATTGGCAACTTCATTACTCAAATTCAGTGCTGCCATCTGATCCTCCCAGGAGAAGTTCTGAACCACCAAACCCCGCTCACCCGTACTCGAACTAGTCACATTCTCTTCTCTTCCACCATTTACTGGGACCATTGCTCTCTATCTATTTCCTTCTTTAGCCGGGTTTGTACATTCATGAGCAAAATGACCCGGCTCATGACAGTAGTTGCACCTTAGAGAACTCTTGTTGAAACCCACTTTCTGATTTGCAGGCACATTTCAATTGTTCCTGACTTTCCTTTTGGTGAATTTCTTGGCTCTGAAAACAGCCATGGCTATTTGCCATGAAATATCCATCTCCTCCACATCGTCAGGATGTATCTGATCCGGCTCAGCAACTACCACGGGTTGCACCAAATCTCCAGCAAGAAAAGCATTATAGCAGTTCATAAAACCTGCCATTAGGGCTATGTTCTCTTGAGGCTCTTTTGAAATAACGGGAATTTGAGTGTGAGACTAGCTGGAGGTGGCCATGGAGGCTTGTGATTTCGGTGCAGTAGTTTGTTGTGGGAAGAAAATAGGAGAAGCTGGTGTAGGTTGAGGAATGGTTTGACTTTGTGAAGACCTAAACATGGAGAAGGTCTGTTGAGGCTGATGTGGTTGAGCTGGCTGACTCTTGAATAGAGAGAAGTTTTCTAGAGAGACCAGTGCATTATTAGCCGGAGTGCCATAGCCTGCAGTGTTGTAAGTGCTAGCATGATTAATGGCACGTTTCTTGTCATCCATGTCACAAGCCTTGATAATTGCCATAACCTCCGATATAGTCAATCTAGATAGATCCTTGGTCTTCTTAAAGATAGCCACATTCAAGTCCCAGCTCTGAGGCAGTGAGTTAACCAGCTTGTTGTTGATCTCGACAGATGTGAGATTTATATTTGCAGACCAAATCTCCGTGATCAACGAGATGAACCGGTGAAGCTGTTTCTCCAAAGATTCTCCTATCACATGATTGAACATGTTAAATTGTTGTCTTAGGAGATCTTGCCTACTTCTTCTCAAGTCCTCATTTCCCTCAAATATCTCAATAAGGGCCTCCCAGAGGGCTTTGGTAGACGTCAATTCTCTAAAACCCGGGGTAATTTCAGGAGAAAGAGCCATAGTCAGGGTGGCCAAAGCCTTCTCATCCAGCTCGACTGCATCATAATCAGCATCTGAATACATGGCCACTGGTTTTTCTTCCACTTCTTCAGACCCACCCCTTTGATAGGTAATGATTTGGGGACCTCTAACTACGCTCCTCCATAATTTTGCATCTTTCGCCTTCAAGTATTTCTCAAATCTAAATTTCCATTCAGCAAAACCTTCAGATTTCAATAGTCTGGGTACACGAGTGGTTGTCCACATGATGGAATCAAGATCTTGATGAAGGGTGGCATTTGAGGACATAATAGAATCTGATTGATCCATAACGTTCTTAACCGAAAACTTGATGTAGTGGCCAAAAACTACAAAATTCTGCCGAGAACTCAGAAAATTGACCTAGAATAAAGAAATTTGTCCGAGAACGACGAATTGAACCCGAGAACTACAAATTTAGCCTTCCTCACCCGAAGAACACGTAGAACAGCCTTTTTCAATCTCCAGAAATCGTCAACTGGACAATACCCTGTAAATCAATAGAATCCTTGATATCACCAATAACCGAGCCTAGAAAAGGTCTATAGGCTCTGATACCAATTGTAAGTCCCACGACGGATCTTTCAATGTGAAATCAGTATACTTGAAGATTAGGCGGAAACTAATCTCAAGCCGATTCTATACAAAGCACAATGTCTCATGTAAAACCAAATAGTAGAACACAATAAACAGACTTCAAAACACATGTATATTATGCGTCGGGTGCTTAAGCCCTTAATCACTTACACGACTAAGTTGCAAAGGACGAACAATTCTAAACTGTTAACATATGTTCTATACATATTCTGCCAACTTAGCCCAACACTACCCAAAAGCCCACCGAGATCAATAGATCTCGGCTTACAATCAAAAGTCCGAAACAACCCAAAACCAAAACCAAAAATTACAAGCATAAACCAAAAATACAACCTAAAAACACATCCTTTTATGCCTACTTTTTACTGAATTTGGGACTAGATGATCAATGTACTATCATCTTCCCGTTTTGCTTCAAAAACTCATTTTCTGAGGAGCAACATTTTTCAATGTTTTTGGCTTTTTTTTTATTTTTTATTGTTTTTGGTTTTTCTAAAAATTTCTCCCCCTAAAACAAAAACCATATGAAAAGTATGTACAAAAACCAACACACCTGTAATCTTGGTAACCCTCTTTTCAACACCGTCCAAAACTTTTAAACCATTTAGTTTTAATAAGTAATGAAACCTTGACTTATCAAAAGCTTTGGTGAAAAGATCTACTTTTTGTTCATCAGTCTGAATTTTGTCTATAGTAATCAACTTCATTTCGTAACAATCACGAATGAAGTGATACCATATTTCTATATGTTTAGTTTTAGAGTGATTTACCGGATTCTTAGTTATAAAAATAGTTTCATTATTATCTACGAATATAGGGGTAGTAAGAAAATTCACACCGTAGTCCAGCATCTGTTGTTGTATCCAAAGAACCAGAGAGCAGCAACTGGAAGCAGCTACGTACTCAGCTTCACAGGTAGATAACGAAACGGTGGTCTGTTTCTTGCATTGCCAGGTGACAAGTCGTTTGCCGAAGAACTGACACCTTGCTGTTGTTGATTTTGCATTCAGCTTACAGCTTCCATAATCTGAATCAGAATAAGCCCTTAACACAAACTCATCGTCTTCTGGATACCAGAGACCGACCCCCGGACATCCCTTGAGATAGCGTAGGATTCTCTTGACTATCATGAGATGTGAAACCTTCAGATTTGACTGATATCCAGCGCACAAACAGGTAGCATACATGATGTCTGGCCGAGAAGCAGTAAGATACATCAATGAGCCTATCATGGATCGGTATAAAGTTTGGTCAACCTTCTCCCCATTGGGATCAGAACCGATACCATGATTCAATGGTAGAGGAGTACTGATAGCCGATGCATCAGTCATGTTGAACTTGGTCAAAACGTCATTGACATACTTTGTCTATTGGATAAAGATGCCATCTGACAACTGTTCTACTTGAAGTCCAAGAAAGAACTTCATCTCCCCCATGTTACTCATTTTAAATATCTTCTTCATGACTTCTTCAAACTGCTTGCACAGAACATAATTTGTTGATACAAAAATTATATCATCAACATAAATCTGCATGATCAGTAGATGTCCATCAATAAGCTTAGTGAAAAGTGTACGGTCGACTGTTCCTCTAATGAACCCGTTGTCCAAGAGATGTTGAGACAATGTCTCATACCAGGCTCTCGGGCTTGATGGAGACCGTAAAGGGCTTGATCAAGTAATTACACTTTGTCTTTGTGGATCGGATTGACAAACCCCAGTGGTTGTCCCACGTAAAGTTCTTCACTAATCTTCCCATTAAGGAATACTGATCTCACATCCAACTGATAAACCTTAAAGCCTTTCCAAGAAGAAAATTCTAGAAGATCCGAATTGCTTCTAGCCTTGCAACTGGTGCATAAACCTCATTGTATTCGATACCTTCTCTCTGATTAAATCCCAAACACAACAAGTCTTGCCTTGTTTCTAACAATGATTCCATTCTCATCTCTTTTACATTTGAACACCCACTTGGTGTTAATTTGTTTCTTGTCTTCAGGTAAGTCAACCAATTTCCAGTCCCCCAAGCTTCTCAAACTGCATAAGCTCCTCTTGCATAGCATTCACCCAACTTTCTTCGGTTAGCACCACCTCGGTAGGTTCTACCACTTCAGATTGGAGATCGTTCACATTCTCATCAGCATTACTGATGGATAGAGAAATGGATTTAATAATCTCTTCATCTGGTTCACATCATCATCAAAAACTGGATTAGATTCTGGAACAACATTAGATTGAACAGGGTCAGGAACATCTTGAGGAACAGATGCAGGTTCTTCAGCATAGTCACTTGATTTTCCGACAATTGTTGATTGTAAATCATCGTCAAAGTTTCTTCAGCAAAATCTTCCTCAGGGAGTTTGAAACTCTCCCAAAGACTCTCATAATCGAACAGCTGTGAATCTCCTAGTCGTTGTATGGTAGGAGTGTATCGTTGACAATCGACATTTTGGACTTGAATAACTTGTGGAGGCTAGGAATGTAGACACGTCTAAGTGGACTAGCATACCCCACAAAGAAACCTTCGACAGATTTGGGACCAAATTTTCCACTTGGGTCAAGAATGGTACACATTGATCCAAATGGTTCAAGCCACTTCAAATTTGGTTTTCGACGATTAAGTAGCGCAAAACACGTCTTGCCAAATTTCTTTACTGTAAGCACCCGGTTGTGTGTATAACAAGCTGCCGCCACTACTTCGGACCAAAAATTAACTGGTAATTTTGAATCTGAGACCATAGTTCAATCTGTTTCAATCAAGGTTGATTCTATCGTTCAGCGACTCCATTTTGATGTGGAGTGTAAGGCTCACTGAATTCATGAAGAATATCTCTTCTCTCAACAACAACCGG